>NC_020493.1:5780171-5805412 GCF_000184155.1 Fragaria vesca subsp. vesca | reverse complement strand
GAGAGAGAGAGAGAACCAGATCGATGGTGGTGGAGAAAGAAGATAACTTGGTGGGTATTTTAGTCATTTACTTATGAAAGTGTGGATCAGATCTGGTACTATAAGTTTTGGGCTTGGGCTCGGGCTCATATCCTAATTTGTACAACAAATATTAAAAGTGGGTTTTTAGTGTTTTCAAATTTGGTCATGTGCTACTATGTAATTTTCTCTTTTTGTTAAGAAGAAAAAGCAGTATAAAGTCGCGACTGCTTGGTCTTCTTAGGGTCTAAGGAGACTTGGTGTCTAGGGTTTATAAGAGATCTTGATCTCCTGGACTTGGACGTGTGAATGAAGGCCGCTGGCATGTACATATAGGGCGCGATTTTGATCGTGTAGGGTTTTGATCTGAACTACTTCTTCTAAGAAGAAAGGAAAGCAGTATGGAGAAGGCCTTAGGGTTTTGGATTTGATCTGATAGAAACGAACCCTAGTTTTCGGAGGTTGGGCATGGCTCCCAAGTGAGCTTCTTGATGTGATACTTGAAAATTTTGGTGTAGTTTGCAGGCTAGCATTGGCGATCAGCCTCCCTCAAATCCAAATTTCAAATCCTCTCCTTCCTTTACTTCAGTCCCAGACCACAATTCGATATGGGCGCCTTAAAGGGATCCACCGGCGAGCCTAGGGTTAGCCCCGGCCAACAAAACCGTCTGAAACGGATGTCATCAGCGGATGCGAAGAAAAACGACCGAAAGAAAGCTAAGGTTGACGATGACACAGACACTTCGGAGGTAAACAGTCTAGGGATCAGTTGGTTTGCTCCTTTGACTGTTTTGAGCAAGAGCTCTATTAGTTCTATCAAAAATTTTAGAGAAAGCCGTAGAGTTAACCATTTAATCAGTACTGATGAGTTCCATTTGACTCGCAAGAGTCGACGGGATTTAGTTCAAGAGTCTTCCAAAGTTGTTGAGAATGATTTACCTGGATTGGTCTGTAACGATCTTTGTAATGGGAAAGAAAACACATGCATCCCTGTTACAAATGAAGTTGATGTCCCTCCTGTTGCTCCCGAAGAGTTTGAATATCTCAGCACCACCAAAGTTGCAAAAAATTTAGTGATTCCGGCGAGCGCTGAGGGATGTAACTGTAAAGGAAAGTGTACTAACACAAGGACTTGTTATTGTGCTACTCTTAATGGCTCGGATTTTCCTTACGTTGGGAAACCTGGTGGCGGCAGGTTGTTTGAGGCCAAGGCTGTTGTTTTCGAGTGCGGTCCGAACTGCGGCTGCGGGCCTAAGTGTTTGAACCGCACTTCTCAGCAGGGTTTGAAGTATAGGCTAGAGGTTTATAAGACACCTGATAAAGGCTGGGCTGTTAGGTCTTGGGATTTTGTTCCCTCTGGTGGTTATGTGTGCGAGTACACTGGTGTTCTAATGAAGACCAGTGACCTAGACAATGTGTCTGTGAATGATTACTTCTTTGAAATCGATTGTGAGCATACAATGAATGGGATTGGGGTGAGGGAGAAGCGCCTTGGTGAAGTGCCGCCCATTGTAAATGATCATATTACCGGGGTAGATGAAGATGGCAAGTTATTAGAAGAAAGTGACCCCGACTATTGTATCGATGCTGGTTCCAGTGGGAATGTTGCTAGGTTCATCAACCATAGTTGCGAGCCGAATCTGTTTGTGCAGTGTGTCTTGAGTTCTCACCATGATGTTAAACAAGCTAGAATTGTGTTGTTTGCTTCGGAGGACATACCTCCCATGCAAGAACTGACATATGACTATGGCTATGAGCTTGGTAGTGTCGTTGACGCTGATGGAAAAGTAAAGGAGTTACCTTGTTGTTGTGGTACAGCAGAGTGTCGAAAGCGTTTGTACTAGCTTTTGTGCAATGGTGATCAATTAGTATTGGTATTGAAGAACTGGATGCTCTAATTTCTCCATCGAAGCAGATCGAGAAGCTTCTGAAACACCTGAAGCAGTCCCGATACTCGAAGACAAGGAATTATAGGAGAAATTTTAGAGAGTCCAAGAAGGATGCACAACTTGGAGTGGGCTCAACGAACTGCAGATCTCTATTGATGTGTGAGTTCTTCTTTTAATCCAATATACCGTTCAATCATTAACATAATCATGTCTATCTATATGTAGTTTCTTTATAACTTTTCCATTAGTTTCCTGCTTAATTGGTGGTATCAATTTGAAGTCTGAACTTTCATTGAAAAAATTTGAAGTCTGAACTCTGAACTATAATACCATGGACTGGTCGAGCTCTTGGGTGGTATTTGCCTAACTCCCAATTTGGTGCTATGTTATATTCTATTTGTTTATGTATCGGGATTAAGCTAGGCATGCATGTTTCCCTCTTGCAAGGACTAAGGGTCACTAGTCAATACCCTGCACAATCTAGAGTGGTCGGTTGGCTTGGAATGTGGCCGGACTATGAAATTTAAACCTTGGTTTCTTGAATCAATGAATAGATATACAAATGTGTGCATGTATATATTTTCCCTAAGCACTCTCCCCATAGATTTCAAAATCAAACTTCTTCATCTAGGTTAACCCCCCTAGAAAGGTAAAGAGAAATTTGGGAAAATGTTTAAAATTTATATAATAGACTTTGAATTTTTTTAGACATAGGGACTAGCTAGGTATGAACATGTATGAATAAATAAGTACAATGTATATATGTGTATTCTTATATCCTAGGCATGTTCTAACCACATGCATGTAGGGAGAGAATGAGATTATAACATGTTTGGTAGTTCAACCAAAAATCCAATTCAGATACCAGTCACTACCTATCCAAAAGCCCTATAAATAATCATTAAAAGGATCTGGATGAGCAACAGACCAGTCAAGCCAGTTATATATTTAATACTGAAACCTTAATTTCATTATAACTATTACTTTGACTAGAAAAGGTGGATCCAATTGTATCAACAATAATACACCCTTTAAATCAAAGTTTTTAGTCTTGAGGAATAAATCAGTGAAGATCAGAGGATGTGCAAAACCATGACAATTATACTAGTCTAACCTCTAGCCCAATGTTCCAAGCAGGCATGTTGTAACATTGGTTCTTTCTCTTTTCCACCTCTTTCCTTGTTGTAAAGAGTCAGTTTTGTGGCATTTGCTTGCAAATGCTGGTTATTAGTTGGATGCATATATATATGAATGTGAAGTCATTTGGTTTTGTTTTGTAAATGAGTGGATGTCTGAAAGATTTTAAGTCATAGTTTTGAAAGAAGATGATAACTCTGTTGGGCGTATAACCCATGTATTGACAAAAACCAAACTACTAATTGGTCAAAAACTCTGTCTGGTCAAGCTCATAAAACCATTATTCGGAAACAAAAACGAATTAGAACAGTAACTTTTAAATCAAGAATGAATATATCTGTTACTTTGTCATTAAAAACTCCATCTCTCCTCACATTGAATTAGTATTATATCTCTTCTTTTAATTTTGGCTAGTTACTGTAGTTTTTCCAGTAAAATATTTTCATGCTTGCATGTTGAAGTTTAAAGTATACATCTGTGCTAACTTTTGAGGGAAAATGTGCAGAGATCGATCAGATTAATTAGTTTGCAACATGCACTCACTGAATGATGGAATCATGAAACTCAAATCTATGATCATGGAATATCAATATATAAGTGTTAATTAGTTAGAAAGATATGCACTTGTTGGATCTCATGCCTTTTCTTTAAGACTCACACTCGCCTCTATATGAGTCCATAGTCTATACATATCATGCTTTCACATGTTGGAACTTGAAAGTTTGGAACTGTATGTTAGTTTAGAGAAATCCTCCAGAAAATGCAAAGCTATGCTTACTTCAAGAATCCAAATAAAATTTTCATAATTTCTTCTATTAAAACCCGTAACAATGTGTTCTATATAACGGGAACTCAATAAAATGCCACAGAATTTTTAAGTACTTTGATCCCTTGGTAGCCACTAGCTAGTCTGCTACTTGTTCTCTCAACCCCTTGCTCTGAACTGCCTGATCTCAAATCTTTTGCCATGCATGCAGAAGTGGCCGAGTCGATATAAGAGAGGCAGTGAACATTTTTTGGTCTCTGGCCTTTGGCCTTTTCACTCTCAGTTAATCAAACATGACCTAGCTAATGTCTTTGGCAAGGAAAAAACAAAACTCGTCAGGGCTAGTCGACTCAGAGAGACATATCTACCTCTATCATCTTTATAACGATAGATAGATTCGATCCCAAACCAAACCCAGAACAAGCCTCATGAGGCCATGATGATCGAGAAGAAGAAGAAAGCCATGTGGTTGCAGTGATGCTCTTCGACTTTCTTCTCTTTCTTTTTCTGTGTAAACTCAGAGCTAACCACGTGAAGATCGACTGGTGAGGGGTGAGGGAGGAGGAGAGGCCCCAATACACCTTCGTTCATGACTTTAGGGTTTTTGGGTTCTTACATACATACATACTCATTTGACTTATGCCATCCTTGCATGTTAATGTTCATATCATATTCTGACATGTATTGATTCTGGTGTCTCCCCAGATGAAAAGAGGACTTGGATATGACTTGGATTTTGGATTTGGTGCCCATCAAAGTTTTAACTTTTGGCCGTAAATAAACAGAATATAGTTATTGGTCGTGTTGATTCTTATTCCATTAGTGATGTACGTGTTATAAGTATTTGGACTGTATATAGTCATGGATTTGAATAGTGAGAGAGCAAAATGTTGATTGAGAATCAAAAATTGGGTACTCATGCTCAATGGGGGGCACAAATGTTACAAAGTTTTTGTTCTTTTATCTTTAGTTGGTTTTTTTTTTTTGATGCTAAAAAACTAAGTTACAGATAAAAACCCTTAGAACAACCCGTTTCAAAGAGGTCGAAGTTCATAGGCGGCATGAAGATAGGTCTCCCAACATTGTATGTTAGAATAGCTATGGCTCAAATTGGCAAGAGTACCTGCTACAAAATTAGCTTCACGAAGGATATGGTGAAAGAAATGCAATTGTTCTGATATCCTGCATTTTATCTTTGGTTGGTTAAGTTTTTAGATTCCAAAAGAAAATTGTCTAACAAGATCGATAATACATTAACGTGCATGATGCTCGAGTTAATTCACATTCATAATTGCAACTCATTTGTGAGATACTTATTACTTTAAACGAAAGATCATTTATTTTGTGATAAATAAATCAGATATTTTATCCTGTCTTGTTGCAAAACAACTATGAAGGTTTTTGATCCCTCTGCCACCTTCACACGCAAGTTATTTCAGTTGCATCATCAACAAAGAAAAACCACACTCAAAATCAATACAACCATTACATACATGTGTTGGTCTTCGAATCAAATTTGCTCATATATGACCAACCAATTAAAAATGAGAGAGAGAGAGACAAGAAAAAAAAGAGAGAGATGATTCGTCGGTCATACATGAAGAACAAAGTTGTTAGTCAGCAAATTTGATTCCGTTGCTCTTAAGACAATCATTTTAATTCTTATGAACAACTTTATGAGCAAATCATGGGATTAGATCTTTGCTGTTGACAGTCAAGAGTTGATAGGTGGGACTGCTTGAGAATAATATTAGGGATAGCTCTCTCCACTTGGATCATCATCTCAGTCAAATTATTTCTCTAGCTGCTCTCTGACAATCTTCAGATTCTCTTTATACATATCGGGTACTGGGATGCCACTGCTATTCACAACCTTTAATCATTTCTCTCTTAGTAGTGATTACCTAATGACCTTCCTACCCTTTGCTTCCAAGGTGATTAACCTCCCCTTAATATAATAGTTCTTCTCCATTTGAAACCTAGCTTTAGGCTCACAATGGCTTTCTGTCACTTGGCATGTGGACGATGCATTGAAATGTACACCAAAACCATTCAATCTTTGGCTTTGCATGAAATTATTTATTTATTTATTTTTTTATTGCAAATACTAATTGTTAATTAGGATAACACCTTCCTCACCTTCACTCTTTTCCTATAAATACACACATATCCAAACTCCCTTTGCATTTCCCACATCACTTGCCAAGTAGCTGTTTCCAGTTCTCAACTCACATTCTTCCAAAGAGCAAACACTTCTAACTAGTGAAGGTAACCTAACAATGTGGCATCTTTCATGGCCCAAGACCACATGCTCCACCAAGATTGGTGGTCATGAACCTCAAGACACCACAGCCACCACTACCACCACCTCCACCACCAAATGCATCAAGGCCTCACCTTCATCTTCTCATTGTACTTGTCTGGCCAAACTGGTGAGGAAGCTGAGGAAACAGAGAAGGAGGGTAGGCTGTGCAAAAAGTTCTTCATTCCAATGCCGGTATGATCCACTGAGCTATTCTCTCAACTTTGATGCCAGTGGCTATGGGAACTTGTCAGATGACCAAGACTACTACAAGTTCTATGCCTTCTCTTCAAGGTTTGTGGCCAACCCAGCTGTAGCCTCTTGTCCAAGACTAATTACCACCACCACTCATTAGAAAAACCAAGGACTTATGAAGATTAGATGAAGATTAGTGATGATCCTGTGCTGTAATGGGTATTTTGTATAGTAGTAGAGGTTGACATCTGAGATTTGTTCAACCTTGATGGCTAACAAGCCTATACAATGTTTCTACTGGTAGTTCATTTTGCTGACTATCTTCTTTTCTTCTATTTCTTTCATTTTGCTGACTACTAGTTATAAAAGTTTAGTTCAGAATCAGATCACCAGGACAAGATAGCAAGGTAGAAAAATGGTTAATTATTCAAGTTTATAAACAACTCCTTAATTTAATTTCTGGTGCTGCTAATGTTGCTAGGTTCATTATCAGCAGGGCTGGAAAAAACATCCCACATGATCCCACAACTGCCATACTGTGAGGATCCAAAGTAACATGATGGGCAATTTTACCCCAAAAGTAAAATCAGAATGAAGTAAATTGGCCATGTAAATTGTGCTGCAACATTATCAAATTCTGTAGCATTGAATTATTGAAACCTGAGTAGTCACCGGACATTAAGAGGGTTTACAGGTTTTTCACCTCTGTCGGCTACTTGTATCCTAGTGGGAAATACAAGCAAGTCTCAGTGTCCCAGAGAAGGAAGACATGAAGGTCCCATTCCAATAATCTTGTGATAGTTCTAGATGTTACTGCTACACCAAGTCTCTTCTGCATGAACTTTCCGGCACTAAACAACCGAAATTCTGAACAATAAGGGCAAATATATACAAGGGAGAATAACAGGATCAGTTGCTCAAATGTCCAACAGAGTTGCAGAAGAATGCTGTGAGAGATTCACTTGTCAACCTACTGCAAATCTGCAATTCACTCTTGGTTCAGCAATTCAACTCTTTCTGCTGCATACAAAGCGGTGTATCACATCGACGATGACTACAACAATAATCTTCGATTATCAAACCGATTGAGCAACAGTATCCAGAAATTGTCTCAGTCAACTGAGACGTGGGTAAAACCTAGCTCCATGGATCAATTACAATGCAAACTGACAAGGCAAACACTATATTTCATTCCCATACAAAAGCTTTACACAATATATCCTAAATAATCCTATGTTGGGCTAGTTTGTGGCAAACTACATAAAAGCTACAAAAATTCAAGCACATTGGAGCCTTGAGTAGCATGAAAGAATAACTATGTTATTTTTCACTCCCACAAAACACCTACGATTCCCGGTCACTCAGAGGGTGATCTGACACGGTGCCCTCAGAAGATACTTCCTCTGCATCAGGATGCTCAGTTCTATTGGGATCTGACCGAGTCTTGCTGGAATCCCCACTTCCAGTAGCAGCTTTTCTTTCTTTCGGAAGTGAATCACACTCCTTAACAGGTGAACCTGGCTTAGCCTCATCTCTTGCCTCATCGTTTGCCAATGTAGCTTGTGAATCCAAGTTTCCTCCTTGGTCAGCTGAATCTGGCAATGATGGCTTCACATCAGGGACGCTTGAGCTTGTCATGTCAGAAACTGCTGGTAGATGTGGACCCGGAGCAACACATGATGCTACCAATTGAAGCACTTCAGGGGAAGGAGACAGCCCCATGGTTGTTTTCATCTGTTGATTCAGATGTAGCAATGAGGCCGACGGGTTTAACATATTTAAACTCCGAGGCATCTTGAGGTCAGATTCCATTCTCGAAAGGCCTGGAGGAAGCGCTTCAGGAGACAGCCCCATGGTTGATTTGATCTGTTGATTCAAATGTGGCAACAACGCTGATGGGTTTAGCATATTTAAACTCCGAGGCATAGTGAGGTCAGATTCCATTGGTGAAAGGCCTGGAGGTGGTGGCATTGATTGTGAAAGCAATGGAAATGATGGGGCCACAGGAATGGAGCTTGAAGCATTTTCACTTAAGTGGCTGCTTCCCGCAATGTCTTGGGAAATCCGCCTATAGAGATGTAACTTCTGTTTCCTTTTCTTCTTTAGACTTCGTCTTGGATCCTTCGGTAGTGAAGGAGGTGGGCCTGGAATCACAAAGGGAGGAATAGTCGGCTCTTCCTCCCTGTATAACAATCGAACTGACCTAGCTATTGCCGATACTGTAGGGGGTAGGTCAGGTTGTGGGGGTTTGGCAGGAGCACTTACAGCTTGCCGTAGCCAATGAGGTAACTTGTCCTTTGCTGAACTACTTCCAGCAAGATCGTCACCCATTAGAAATCCTCTCCTGGGATCAGGAAAGAATCCTGCACTGGGTTCACCTCTTGCAAAATTATTATTCATATCACGCAAAACATTCAGTGATCGATCCAGAAGACTAGGCAACTTCCCATAGTTATAAGGACCCTGTTCATTTTCCTTCTGCTGCAAATCATAGCTGCTTGGGGGATTCAAACCTAATGAACCCAAGCAACTGCTTCCAAAAGAAGTGACAACAAATGGTGGCTCCATGGGAACATTGGAAGATGTCCCTGGTCTATCTGAAGGTCCAGCACCAGAATCTCTGGAAAAATTTCCCCGAAATTTGTCATGAAACCACGTTGGAATAGGAGGGCATTGCTCATTTTGCACCCCAAGTCTATCTGATGCTTCCATATGCGGAAAGCCAGATGTAAGATCAGTAAAACCCAACTTCATGTCTGTCAAATGGGATTGAAACTTTGGTGGTGTAACAAGTCTACTTCCATGCAGTGCCCGGGTCATCATTCCATCAGATATGCTTGGGAACTGTGAGGTCTTAGGAGTCTTTCTGGATGATTTTGACACTGGAAAAGCCGACCCTTCTAAAAGCTTCAGTTGCTCCTCCTCCCACCTTGCTGACAAATCTTCTGAAGTTTTAAACTTTGAGAATTTCAACCGTGGGTCTCTTAGCATCGCATCCCAATTGCCCCTTCCATGCCTACGGACACCAACCCAGAGGAAGTCAAGTTCATCTTCCGACCAGCTATCTGCTTTTGATTTCCTTCTAAACATATGGTTTGATCCAGAACCAGTCCTCATCATTATGTTTTCTAGCACCTTTCTGTGATTATCAGGGAGTGATGGAAATGTAGTAGGCATATGGCCCAAACCCAAGGTGGGATGCGCTTCTCTGTCTAGCTGATTATATCTGGGTGCATCTTGTGTGGGCAGTTTTAAATTGGGAAACAGTGGCATTGTTGGAAGCTCTTGCAAGGAGCCATTGACAGTTTCGAGTCTGCTACCCAAGGACAAGTTAGGTAAGAAGTCAAGATGTGGAGTAGGCATGCTCTTAGATGAAAGCGGGAATCTTGACAGCAATTTCTCATCAAATGGTAAGTTGGGCAGTGACATCTTTTCCTGGAATTCAGAAAATGTGGCACCAGAACTTTCAGGGCGATCATAACCTTTTCCTTGAAAAGCCGGAGGATACTGCAAAGAAATCAAGCATAGTGATCATGTATTCTACAAAGCATAAAACCATCACTTACGCACACACAACACACAAAGAAAATGAGAGAGGTATAGAGTGAGAGTACCGTTCTAAATGGCAAACTACTATTTGGGATGCTACTCTTCAGGCGTTGTGATGCTTCTGCAGATGCATCTGAAAGCTTTACTTCATCACCATTTACTTCTGTTTCAGGCATTGTCCCAGAATGAGGAGCTAGACTAAATGGAAATTCTGGTCCAGCTCCTCTCCGTCTGCCATTTGATCTCGAGTTCTTTTTTGATGATTCTAGTTGACTAGCATTGGGGGCACAAAGTCCCAGAACAGGTAACAAATTATTTGGGGGCACTGAAAGAGTCATTGTTCCCTGAACTTGGTGTCGAGGAAATAAAATGTCAGGAGACACGTGGTCAAGTGGATTAACAGAAAGATCAAGGCGACTGCTTTTATGCTTTGATAGCTTGCCCAATCTTAAGGGAGAGTCAGTCTTGGCTTTAGAAGCATCTAATTTGTTGTCCTCCAAGTCAATTACTGAAGATCTCTCACTGAGAAATTGAACTAGTCCAGCCGCTTGATCCCCGGTCGCTTGATCAACATCTTCGGCGGTGTTCATGGGACCCTGAGGATGTGACTCAATAGGCAGTCCCTCACTAGGGCGAGGTTCTTCAATTTCATTCTTCTGAGCTAAACGTTCTTTTTGCCTAGCACGGAGCTTAGCACTGTTGAATACAAGCAACAGTAAATAATCGTTTCCAGAGTCAAAAAATTTCACAATCAACGATTTGATTTAGGAAGTATGATCAAACATATATGCCTACAACAGTACAACCCAATGGTCACCTCAAATCTGAAATACTTTCTGCTTCAAATCCGAAACAGTTTCTGCTTTAAAAAAAAATAAAAAAATGCTCGGTTGCCACGAGATGCATCAAGCTAAAAATTATCAAGCAATTAAGGCAGAATTATTTGAAGAGAATCTGAACTTACAACTTTGCTTTTAGAGCTCGTCCTGCAGCTGTGTACTCCCGCTCTGGCTCTGGTTCGGGCTCACGCTCATCTTCACCACCACCACTCTGCTTATACAGACCAAAAAGTTAGAATCACTCCAGATAAGAAATCAGCTAAAAAGATGAGCAATTTTTGAAGTTATGTAGTATAATCTTTCCCAAATGTTTCAGGTGCCTAAGGGACAAACGGGAGAACTTTAAAAGTTGCAACTATTTGCATATCAACATAACAGTTCAGAAGGGGAAAGCCTGAAACAAGCTCAGCTGGTACACAACCACATAAAGTCATTATTCCTAGTGACATTTTCTGAAGCAATGTGAAAGAGAAGATAAAAATGAAAGTAAAACACAAAGAGCAATGTACTTCATTCAAACACAATTACTTCATTCAAAATTTCAAACACAAGTCAAACTGAAGTACCTCAGTCAATGTTTCACTTGGATGTGCAGCATATGCTTCCCTGTACGATACAGCTTTGCGCATTCGCTTACCACGACCAAGAGCTGCTTCCTCCTCACTTTGATATTTCTCCCATCTACAAGCCCAACAATATGCATATGAAACACAGGTGCAGTCTAAAATCTCAAAGCTAGTATTTTGCTAATATGGATTCGGTGACCAGTAATTTTTTTTACCATCAATATGTAATGAAACTTTCTCCACCACATACAATAGAAAGTTTCAATTACATGTACATCTAATATAGTATGTTAAAAATTTATCTAAAACACATTTTCCGCCTCCTTATTAGCATATAGGTCCCCTTGCCACCAACCTCACGGAGTTTATTTTAGAAATGCTAACAAATAAACTATAAAGAATAAAAAGAGACAAAAACAGAGAATGTGCACATTCAAGCTTCACTGTTAGCTGCAATTCGCAGCAGCCACAAATTGTCAAAAGCTAAAGGGAAACTCAACAGAGGTGGATACTTCCAATGATATACCAAGGTGCGCTGAAGTCAAATACAGAAATGAGGCAGGTATTTATCAGATAATAGAACTGTAGCGATTGTGATCACTATGGCAACTCTACATATGCAGCTTCTGAAACGTGATTTAGTCCTATATCCAACTCTTAAGAACCAGATACTCCCACTCCCCACATCACATCCAGATAGATCTCAAGAGAACAGGCCAGAGCATGTCACTCATTTCCCTCTCCCTCATGTCTCACTATATTCCATGTTCTATTGATGTCAATGGATGTTTAAAAGTGTCTCTAACCTTTAAATTTATTTCCTCCTTTACATGTACAGCACATTTTATATGTCCCAATCGTCATATCCACTTTGATAGTTACTGTTCTATTTTTATTACACAAATTGTGAAGAAAGGATATATTTATTGTGAGAAACATTAAAATTGGTTGCAGATTGATAGAAATATGAACTTTAGTAAGAAATTAATACAGAGCAGTACTAACACATGAAAATACTTTTTTTTTTTAATAAAACACATTAAAATACTTAATACTTAATATAGGTGACAGTTTGAAGATATTGTTACCTAAGACGTAAGAGTCTATCCCATTCATTTTCTTCAGTAGCATTAACCACATTATCCTCTTTCCTTTCAGTATTTTGTGCACATATATCATCACTTGCACCAGGAGGTGATTCAACTCCCTGCTCTTCAATTGGCTCCTCATTCCATTCAATAGACTGGTTAAACATTAAGTTGGAACATCATCAGGAAAAAAATAAAACAGAGAAGAACATTATTCAATATGTTTATAAAGTAGTTATCAGGGGAAATATATATAAAGGGAATACTTGGGTTTTTGTAATCACTAAAAAACCCAAGAACTATCCCTTCTAACTAATATCACTCAAATTTATAATTTCATATATTAAGGGAAAAATAAAAAATATCATAACTTACATTAAAAAAGAAAAGTTTAACCAGGCTCTACTACCCACTTCTCATACCTTTCATTTTTCTATTAAAATTAAAATATATAAAAACAGATGAGCCAAAGAAACATGCACAGAATGCATGTGAATTGACTAGTTTGCAATAAACCAAAAAGTTTTCATACTGTAATTACAAATAAATGCATGACCATCCAAGATTCAAATAGGCTATGTGCCTATGTTTTAGCTTAACAGTAACAATTTCAAGTGGCATCTGATAAATAAAACTTTTATCATTAAACAAACAAGCATAAAGCTAACCAAATGCATTATATGTAAATTTCAAAATTTACCTTTACAGAGCCAAGCATATCATTTTCCATATCTACGTCCGCATTATCAGTCAGTCCAGATTGAAGATTTTCACGGTCAAGCAACTTTAAAATAGCAGTTTCATCCCAAACAATCTTGTTGCTGTTTTCCGTACACTTGTCTTCATACACATCCCCCAGGCTACCAATCCTCTTCTTATGCTTATGCTCTACATCTGGCACTGCCTCATCTTTGTTACTATTATTTTCACCTGTATCTTTTCCATCCATGCCAGGAGAATCATTGAAAAGTTCCTCCGTTCCCCACTTAAGAATATCTTCCACTTCTTTTTGGGATTCTGACTTGTTCACAAATAGCTGATCAAGCATAAGTTTCTTTTTTGCAAGCTGCAAGATGCGCTCTTCAACGCTAGCACGAACTACAAGCCTATAAACCAGAAGTCTATTTGACTGTCCAATTCGATGTGCTCGATTCATAGCTTGAATATCAGCATGGGGGTTGAAATCAGAATCATAAATAATGACAGTGTCAGCTGTTGCCAAATTGATCCCAAGGCCACAAGAGCGTGTTGATAACAAAAAGACAAATCTACTTCTGTCTTGGTTAAAACGCGCAATTGCAGATTGACGATCAGCCACTGCAACAGATCCATCTACTCTCTCATATGTTTTAGGTCCAAATTCAATTGCCAAATAATCCTCAAGGATATCAAGGAGCTTGGTCATCTGGGAAAAGATAAGGACTCTGTGACCCTCTTTGTGCAAAATCTTAAGCATAGAATGCAACAGTGTCAGCTTGGCTGAAGCTTTTATCCGCATGTCATGAAGGAACTCCACAGACCCACAGTCAGGCTCCGTGCCGGGTATCAGATATGGATGATTGCAGACTTTCCTTAACTGCATTACAATGTTCAGCATTGATTGCTGTGCAACCCCTTTCCCAATATTCCGCAATATTTGATAATTCTTTGTTAACATTGCACGATAGTATTCAGCCTGGATGGAGGACAACTCAACAGGAACCATTCGTTCGGTCTTTGGAGGAATATTCTGCATAGCATCCTTTTTAAGCCTACGAAGCATATGTGGAGCAACGAGTTTTTTCAATTCCTCCACTTTTTCTGAAGTTGTAAGATCATTAAACCTCTCCTCAAATGTAGACAGGGAAGGAAATGATGCTGGCTGCAAGAAATTAAGCAAGTTGTACATCTCCCCAAGGTTATTCTGAAGAGGGGTACCAGTCAACAGTACACGATGTTGGAAAGAGAACGAATTAAGCAAGCTGAAAAGTCTACTTCCTGAATTTTTCAATCGATGGCCCTCATCAACTATGAGAACTTCCCAAGGGACCCCACGAAGATGTGTGGAATCAGCAAGAACCATTTCATATGTAGTTAGAAGAACATTAAATTTATAAGCGGATGTCTTCTTGTTCAACTCGTTTGGAACACTAGCATGCCATTCATACTGGCGAATCATGGCTCTTGCTTTAGCACACCCATGGTACTCCACGACATTCAATTCAGGAGCCCATAATGAAAACTCAGCAAGCCAATTAGGCATTGTGGAAAGTGGAACCAAGACTAAACAAGGTAGAGTGGCTTTGAACTCAAAATATAATGATGAAATAAATGCACAAGCTGATATGGTTTTACCAAGCCCCATCTCATCAGCTAGGATCACATTTCTTGATTTATGCCAGCACTTCCGCAACCAATTGAGTGCTTCAAGCTGATGGGGAAACAATGAACCTCCCTTCAGTTCCTTGGGCTGCTCTGTCAGAGCATGTATTTCAGTTTGCTGTCTGCTAACCCTCCCTCTTGCTGAATCATCTTTAAGAGCATCATTTTCCAGCGTTTGGTGCTCAAACTGACTAAATAAATTAACCAGATTCTGAGAATTTTTCATAACTGGCTCATCCAATCTTTCCCAAGTGCAATCAACATAAGGCAGACCAGTCCATTTCACAAAAGCTTCACCTGAACCATCTTTAAATCCACGCAACGCGATCACCCGCTGTGGTTGCTTCCATCTTTCCTCGCATATATTTATAACAGCTGTTCCATACTTTGCCTTGTAGTTTTCTAGTTTCCTCTTTGCCAAGACTTTTAACTCAGACTCAGAAACCCAGCTATTATGAATATGAGACTTACCAACCCACTTAACTAAAAATTCATACGACACCTTCCCAACACCATCAGCTGCACGTTCAGCCGGTGTGGGTTCTTCACTTTTGTTTTCAGCACAGATATCAGTTCCAGTTTCTGCATTGACATCTGCCTTATCATTGGTATCGGCAGACACATGTGCTTCACAAATTTCCCAAGCCTCTTCTTTATCTTTATCACGACTGTCCAAATTATCATCAATATTCCCTACAGTCACTACATTTGTTTTTCCAGGATCATCAGCATTTAAAGCCGATTCGTTTGGACTGTGATCAGTTATGCCAGCAGGATCCAACTCCTTGGTATCTTTCCTCGACAAATCCATGGAATTAGCTCTTCTGCCTTCTTTGTTCATAGACCTTCTATACACATGTAGTTTGTCCATTCTTATATCGTCTTTCTTGTTGTCAACCCCATCAACACCCTTAACAACTTCTTGACAACCCTCAGTGAGATTTTCAGCAGCCCCACCATCCATGCCAGTTTCACAAGCAAAATTCTCCTCTGATAGTCTGTTAAGATTTTCTGAGACTTGCAAATCATCAGAAATCAGGTCCTGGACAGCTGTCACAGATAAGTGACAAGAAGCGTCAGCATGATTACCTTGAACTCGACATCCCAAAACCCGATCAACCTGTGACATAAACAACGTAATATAGTAATCTGTAAGTAAATACCGCAATATTAAGTACCAAAATAGAAAACACATTATCTACATCTATACAATAAAGTGATAAACAAAAACAAGGATATTCATGTATTATAGAAAATCCATACTCTTTTTTTAAAGGGTGTTCTAGAAAACTCATTTACCTGCAGAAGTTCAGTAGTAAGACTATCCTTCTGCATTACTGTTTCAACTCCGTAATTTCCAGCTTTATCTGCATTATGAGACTGGTCTTTTGCTTCCTCAGTAAGATCCTGAAACAAACACAACCTTATTTACATATATGTGAACCGACAAAAAGACAATAGACACATTCAAGAGCATTTTATCTGATATTAATAACCATGGTAACAAAAGTATATCAATAGTCAGCAACACATGATCCATGTGAACCAACAAAATTGCTTTCACATAAAGAAAATGTTATGCATACTCTTCTATTAATGCCTGCTAGTATTAAACCTTAGCTAAAAGTGTGGAGCTAAGATAACTGCCACAAGGTGTGGACTGATGTTCAAGGAGGGTTGAAATTCTGTCAACTTCAGTCTAAGAGCTAGAGCGCTTCTGTGATGTCAAAAACGTATATTCATGGAAATCGGTTGCAGAGTTCTTCTTTAGTTCTATTATGGGTTATTTTCTAAATTTGTGATTGTGCTTATGTGTGAGGACAAAAGAATGATTATCCTCGTAAAGCAACCAAGAGAAACAAATTGCCACCACGAAGCATGTCTCCAAACTTAAATTTTATGAAAAGGTGTAATAAACACAAAATTTGTGCAGAAACATACAGAACGCAAATACACATACAAGCAGCAGCACACCCAAGAAGCAAATCACAGAAAATAAACAAGTGGAAAATACCTCGTGTTTCATCTGGACATCTGAACTCTTGGTTGCAACATCCTCCCTTGATAAAGATGCAGAAACCCCATGGTTGAGAGACTTATGCTTGCGAAGTGCTTTACGAATATGAGTCCCTGGGGTTGAGGTATCTGCTTTAGATCCAGAATGTTTAGAAATATCAATAACAGGTTTCAATTTCTCTGTCCTGCGCTTCTTTTTACTCTTCTCATTATTGCCTTTGTGTTTTCTTTTTCTAGCCTTGCCAGCAGCAGCAGTGATGGCAAGAACAATGGTCTTACGCGGAGATGCATCATCACAAGACAGGTCAGGCTTCACTTCAGGAGGAACAGATGACTCAGGAGCTTCTCCATTTCCCATCGATGCCTCAGGAGCTTCTCCATTTCCCATCGATGCCTCAGGAGCTTCTCCAGCTGCCACAGCTGCCTCCGGAGCTTCTCCATTTGCCACAGATGCCTCAGGAGCTTCCCCAGTTATCACAGCTGCCTCCGGAGCTTCTTCATTTGCCATAGATGCCTCTGGAGCTTCTTCATATGTCTCTGATATTTTAGAATGAGATGAAACTTCTTTAGCTGGAGAGCTCAACATTTTGTCTGTGGAATCATCTGGTGGGGAAAGGTTAGATCTAATTTCATTCCCAACATTCACAGACAATGAAATACCCTCCACAGAACCGCCAGCTGATGAATGACCAGCCTTCGTGCTAGTAGGTAAATCTATCTGGGAAAATGGTTTCTTTTCGAAGGATTTAACTCTACGAGCTTTCCCTTTGCTTGATGACCTTTTCTTCGCAACAATGGTGTCCCCAAAAATCTGCGAAACTTTCTCTTTTTCAGGTGACTTAATTTCAGTTTTGGCTTTAGAAGTGGCAGTCTTTGTCCTTGCTCGTTTTGAAATGGTATCAGCTAGATAATTTAAAGGCTCTGGCCTATCACTTTTCTTACAGCAATTTGGGCACTGCCACTTCCCATTTGGAATTCTCTGCATGTGGAAAATTCCACAATAATAGAATTTGCAAAAGAAACGCAATTGGACGTTAGTACATATCTAACAAGAAGAAAATGGATCACGAAAAGAAAAAAAATAACAACCAAAGTACCAAACAATATGTGTACCTTAAGAGGGGGATTAAGACACTGGAGATGATAGGTTTGAGGACAACTATCACAGCATAATAAGTTACCACCGAGGTCACAGACCACGCATTCATAGTAATACTGGACGAGAGAGTGTTAGATTAGAACAGAAGTTGCACATAGTAAGAACATGCTTAAAGCACATTAGGGTTATGTAAAAAAAGCTACACAAGGATAACTCACCCCATCATTTCCTTTCTTCTTGGACGAAAGTCGATCAGAAATAATTTCATTAGTCAGCTGTCGTTTAGCAGAAGAAGATGTCTTCCCTTGAGATTCTGATGGTGCTGAACTGTCTTCCTTGCCATTAGAAACAGCAGGTCCATAAGGAAGCTTTCTACGCTTACGTTTCAAGACCCAATTTCTGTTAAGCATTGTACTTGTTGACGAGCTGTTATCCTTCATCTTTTAGAGCCGAGTCTTACACACTTGTTCAACAGTGACAACAAGCTCATCATGAATTGAGATTGCTCAAGGCATCATAGCTTTTACACGCTCTACTAGGCACTGCAATTTCTGAAAAGCACAGTTCAACCGTTACAACAAAGAGAACAAATGTAGATGTCTACACCAAATACTAGTCAATTCAGCAAAGGTAAGCAAATCTGAACGCCATTCAGAATTCAGTATACACCATAATATACACCTCGCTCAACCTCAACAACTGCTCCATAAGCTCAGCTGCCCTTAAACATGACGTGAGATTACCGCCTATAAGCTACATTGCAATAGGCCAACTGCCAAATTCAAAGCAGCATCCGATAACAAGACGTTCCCATTGCCGAAAACACTAGCACACTAAAGCATTACATCCAAATCCAACACACTATACACCCAAAAACCGAACAATTTAACCATCATTTCCAAACCATAGTGACGAAACCAACAACCAAATCAAACAAAAACCCAATCATGCAAACACATTGAGCTACTCCCAACCACAAACACCAATCCATGACTCACAGCACACATTCCAAACCAGAAATGACACTACCCAAGAACACCAACCAAACAAAGCTACAATCTTTAAGCAATCAAAGCTCAAAAGACACAATCTTTAAGCAATCACACAACACCCAAGTGAAAATGAGCAAGAAACCACACAAGGATAAGTTCCCAATTCACATACCCAAAAAAGCAAAAGCACCAAACCAGAACCCAAGAATTAAGGAGTGCCCAGATGGATTGAGAAGCTTACCAATCAAGGAAATGGATCAAAAGCCCAAGAAACAGAGCAAGAGGCTCAGATTGAGGGAGGAGAGCTGAGAAGGGATACGGGGGTTTAGGGCACGGAGGAGAGAGAATGAGAGAGGCTGCAGATACGAGAAAGAGAGAGAGAAAGCGAAGGGAGACAAATGGAAATAAATAGGAGAGGAAAGAGATAGTTTTTGTTTTTTCTCTTTTTTCTTAATTTTCTTTTTGGGTTCTAGAGAGAGAAACAGAGTTTGAGATTTCTAGAGAGAGAGAGCAACAACACACAACTACGGATTCGCCGGGGTCATAGGGACGGGATTACAAACACTCTGACATGGCAGGAAGAGAGAGATGAAGTGGGTAGCTTCTTGTTCCTGTTTAACGTTGATGTTGCTCCTGCTGTTTGAAACTTGCAACCACTCACCTCCAGACACGTGGAAACTCCATCACACTCTCTCTCTAGCTTTCTCTCACCACCCATATTCCCTCTCCCTCTCCTCTTTCTCTTTCTTCTCCTCATCAAACTCTTCTCCTATCTATCTCTTGATCTCTCACATAATCTTCTCTTCTAGAGTCTAGAGAGAGTGTGTGTTTAGGAGGAGAGAGAGAGAGAGAAGGGGGAAAGGTGGAGTCTTTCAGTCTTGTTCAGCTGTTATTCTGTTTTCATGATCACTGGTTATGAACTGCTAGCTGGTTTTTGAACGGAGTACTTGTGTTTTTTGGGTTTCTTCTAAGCTTTTCTTCTCACTTGCGGTCCTTCTCTTTCACTCTTTTATATTCTTCTTTTTTTTCATCAGCTTTTCTTTACAGTGGATTATCAGAAAAGCAAGTGAAATCAGCTTCATACTGTGGAGTAACATGTTGTTACTATCTTCAACAATTCCAAATAGTGTGAAATCTCATCGTCAACCGTGTGAAATCCCCCAACTTGAACAAGCAAAGTAGTTGAAAAGGTGTTAACGATGGTACCATGGCAGGTAGAATTTGGTTGTAGTGTTGTCCATGTTAAAAGACAGTTATAAAACTTAAGGGAAAAAAATAATGTTAAACTATATTTTAAAATTCAGTCAGTTATATCGTATTTCACACTATAAATTTTGAATTGAATTACTAAATATGTGAACTCACGCGCTGATTATTGTATATGCTTCAATTACCTCATACATCAACCGTTTTCCCGCACTCTGACCACTTTGTATGTTTTAATGATAGCTCCCGCGATCCAATCACCTCTCATACTATGACGTGCGGAAAACGCATTTACTTTACAAATATTTTTGAAGTTATTTAAGGAAACTAAAACTTAAGTTAAATTAAACTTGTCATACTATTATCAGCATCAAGGGGGAATTTTTTTTATTTTTTTTTATGGTAGCAAATTAAACTCTTTGAGATAAGCGCACTCACATGCTCTTTGATGTAATTTCCTTAATCAACATCGTTCCATTCAAATATATCTACACATTTGTGAATCAAAATATGAAATATTTCCCGAGGCTTCTTTACTGGTCGGACGATTTGCAATTTCTTTGTATTAGTCTTACGTGACATATGGATGTCGTTCGCAAAAGTATTGCTCAAGTTTGGGGTGTTTAGGGTTGGAAATCATATTGGTCACTTATTCATTGTAATGCCATCTCTAATATGAGAGGGCTAAATTGGGACAGGGCTATAATTTAGCCCTCGAAAATAATATTTTTTATTCATAGACTACTAAACCATCTTCAGTAAGAGAGAGCCAAATTTTAGCCTCTTTAATATTTTATGATTTCACATTATACTTTTCAATAGTTTTCACTTTTACTACAAATATGTAATCACAATTGTAAATGTGGATATCATGTACGGGTAGATACCGTAGAATTTCTCACTTATAGATTTAATTCATTATAACAATATTTGAATTTGGACCAAAATTAATTTTTGAATTAACTTTTTAAACAAATAAATATTTTGCATATGTTGTAATTATATTAACAAAATAAGATATGAGCCATTTATTGCATTAATCACTTACATAGCATTGATTTTGAGTTCGTTATAATGAGATTAGAATGAAATTATCCAATAGAAACTAGACAATTGTCATAATTTGGGTTTTCATCAATATGAAACTCTTCTAATGAGGACCATTAAGTTGAGAACTTATTGAGGACTTTTCGGCCTATCCCACATTTTGATCTTATATCCACATCTTGACCGTTCAGTTTATAGGTATTTATGAGTAGATCATTTTTTTTAAATTTTCAGCTATATTGAAAATTGTTAAGACATTCATAAGTGTGATTTATCAATTATGAACTTGAACGGTTCATATTTAACAAATTTGGTTCGTCCATTAACTTGATCTAGTTTGTTATATTAACGAACACCAATTTGACTGAAAATTTGTAGAAATGATCTACTCATATAAACCTAAAAAATGAACGGATGAGATGTCAAAATGTGATAAAAAAAAAGGTCTTTTAAACCATAAACGGAAAAGTCTTCAACTTAATAGTTCTCACTAGAAGGGCTCCCTTCATCAATAAACTCACATGCATACTTTTAATTTTTAATTTGATATATGGGACCACAATTTGGTTTAGCCTGGGTTAGCCAAAAGGCTATGTTTGACCTTTTTAATGGCATTTTGGCCCTTTCATGACACTTTAGCCCTATTCTGATTTGTTGTTGGAGACCAAAATAAGACTAAAATTTAGGATTTTGTTCTATAACCTCTATTACTGGAGATGGCCTAATGTTATCATAATCCCTTATGTTACAAATTTCCTAAACCTTAGGTTAGTTTTAACTCAAGTGATGAGAAAGTGTAGGGAATTTGGTTAAGATTAGGTAACATTGACGGGTACGATTTCTAAAAAAACGTGTGCATAATATAGTATGATTTTTTGGGGGTGCGACGGTGGTGGTGGTGGTGGAAGTGAATGAATGAGAAGGTGGAGGAGGAGAAGGAAGGGTGAACTGTGAAATAGATATGATTACTACGGAAGCGCATAGTCAAGACTAAGATTTTTGTCGATGTTGATTCCTTTTGGAACATTCTCACCAATTAAAAGAGTCAACATTGTCAAAAACAATTACTCGGGTTATAATGGTATCGGGATTCTTCGCACTACATGTACTGATTTACCTACAACAAATAGGTGTGCAATTTCAACTCCTTCTATGTAGACGTTTATAATAGATTTGTTTAAAATGTCACTCGTTAAAAATATTATATTTCATCTTATAGGTTACAACCATTAATGCATTTTTTATATCGATCAGCATGTTGTACCAAGGACGGAGCCAAGGGTGGGCTGAGGTTTGTTGTAGCCCACTCAACATTATGGGAAAAAAAAATGTTAGTATATATATCACCCTATAATACAGAAAAAAAAAATGAAAACCATTTGTAATTTGTATTAATAGCTTTCCATTTGCAATTAGATAGTATAAACTTTGTATGCAGATCTGAGTGTTCTAGTAATGTTAGGACTGATTTTAGCACCAAATTCTCTTGTTAGGATATCAGAGAGATCGATTTTATGCAGGTTTTGATGAAGACCTCAAAAAAAAAATTTGGTTTTCGCCCAAATTATAGGACACCACCAAATTTAGCTTACTCCATTATCAAATCATGGTTCTGTCCCTGTGTTGTATCCTTACCTTGATGTGGCATCAAACAACTACATATTAACTTCATCGAGACTTCTCTTAACTTCACGTTCATGATGAATTGTTGAGCGTGACTGCTGGCGAGCATCAATATAAATATTGTTGAGGCCCAAAAATCCAGCTAGCAGGCCCAATTAGTTCGTCAAGGCTGATTCATGCTTTAAGCTGAATTCTACTCAAAAACACCATGCCATGCACTTGGACCTAAGCCACATTCATACACTTAGGGCTTTCAAGAATAGTTGTGGCGTGGAAGGTAACGGAAAAGCATGAGGTCTGATATTAGTTTTAGGATCGTTGGTAATTTTGGACTTGAGACCGAAATTCATGCCTAACGACCTAACTCTTAAAGAGAGGCCCAAAAGCCAAGCCCAAACCCTTTAAAAGATCCAAACCAAAAATAAATAACTTGTTTAATTCCAGTCATATAATAAAATATGAGGCAAAATAGCAGCAAAATCTCAGCTTTAGATTTTCTGTGTGAAAACTGCCCAAAGCCTACAATCACATCTTTCAAAGCCTATTCTATAATTACATAGCCTTAGACACAATCTGACAAACCAAAAAGACACTACAAAAACCAATATATGCTTTTACCAAGCCATCCTTTTTACCTATCAGTAAAAATTTTCAAGATTCCACAGCTTTTTGAATTGTTTATAAATAGCTGCTGCTATCAACCAAAGGGGACAACCAGAATGGAGGAGGCTAGCAAGCTTTCTAATACTCCTCTTCTACCATGCTACATCTCTCACACCATGCTTCTCTCCCAAGCCCTTATCTAATCTCATTGACCACTTCAAATTCAAAGAATAACCCAAAGAAAACCAGATATGCAAACCCATGCAATTCTCAGCCAAGCAATTCCCTATATCTATACCTTTCTTTGAATAACTGTCGGGATCTTTTCTTCTTAAACTCATGTTTTTCTAGCTCTCACGCCATGCACATCTTTGCTAAGTCCTTCATTGAAAGAAACGCAATTGCAGATTACCGTCGTTAATGAAGAAAGTGCCGCCGGGAAGAATACAACAGTAAACTTCCTTGGACTCTCGGTTCTTCGAAGTTTGCTGGGCCTAGTTTTCGCTAACTTAGACAAAAGGGACATATATTGGGCTCGGCCATGCTTATCTCACTGTTGTATTACCCTTAATCAAAAGTGCCCTCCACAAACATTAACCCTAGTGATGGTACAATCGTCATCATCCTCGATGTATCTAGCTACCAACCACCAATACGTGAATATATTTAATTTTATGGCACTCTCACTAAACAACCACTAATTAATAGTGTCCTTTACTGCAAAGCTGTTATCGAGTCTTATAGCTAATTTACTTTTCTTTAAAACATATGGACAAGAAGAAAAGGGATGTTGGTGTACCAAGAGCATCCTACGAAGTCAACACGAAGAAGGGAGGCATCTTTTGATGAGAAATGTTTTAGGGTCAAGATATGAATTTTGCCATTCCTCTAGACCCACTCATTGAGTTTGTCATTGCCAGATCAAACTTAACGTTCAATTTGAACGTCACAAAAAAACAATTAGGCATAGCCGATTAAAATTGAAAGCCAAAGGGTGTTATTGATTAAACGAGGAGGGATTAATATGATGTCTAGAGAAAACCACATGGTGATAAACTAAAACTTGTCCAATTATTTTATACTATATGTGAATGATATTGTGATCATCGATTGTGATGATAGACTTTTAAAGAGTTTTATTGATGCATTAAGTCGTGGTTTACTTTCTTAGTTTACAAGTTACATCTCATAATTTATAATTCATATCAGTCAACTCAAGTATGCTTTGTGAAGCATGACATGTTAGTAAACTAGTCAACACACCAATATCAACAAAGGCAATTCTCATTGTCTCTTAAGGGAGATTTCCTTCCCAATCCCTCGATCATATGTACATGTCCTGACATTGCTTTTGTTGTTAACTCCATCTCTCAAGTCATGAGTAAGCCATGCATTTGATTGCTGCCAAACGCATCATTCGCTACATCAAAGGCACACTTGATCATGGCTTGTTCTTTGGTCCTAAATGCCACCATACTTTTCTTGTTTCATAAGCTGATGTTGATATATTGAGTTGGGTGTACAGATTCTCGTCGTTCTACATATGGATATCTTGTTTATCTAGACACCAACTTAAGTCTCTTGGTGTTCTAAAAAGCAACCCACCATTGCTCGTTCATGCACTGAGTCTAAGTATCGTACATTGTATCATGCTAGTGCTGAGTTTATACTCAAACAAAAGAAGCTTGCGAGTTACATTCAGATGGTCTTTTCGGACTCTGTAGATCAATGTTAAATTAAACATGAGGAATGTTCACTAAATTTGAGATTCCGAGTCAGATCATTGTTTTGCGAACGAGGTTGACACATTTAATCATACTGCCAACCTTGATTTTTAAATCCTCCAAGCTTTCCACTTCAGGATCCATCGTCTTAATTTTTATGCCTTGAAGATTGCGTGGAAGACAACGATGGTTGAGCTTTGGGCATATTCTCTCTCTCTCTC
>NC_020493.1:5717963-5780151 GCF_000184155.1 Fragaria vesca subsp. vesca | reverse complement strand
TATTCTCTCTCTCTCTCTCTCTCTCTCTCTCTCTCTCTCTCTCACAGAAAGAGGTCAGATTGAATGGAAAAGCATACCCAATGAGCTTTAATTTGCTCTATCCTTGTTCTAGCTGGTCTAGTCACTTATGTCTTAGACAGTCTCGTTGTTGCCACTCTTTTATCAAACAACATGGTCTATCATGCCTCAAACGGTGTGGTCTCTAACAGTGTCGTTGTTGTTGCTCCGGCCTCTAAAGGTTACATAGGATGGTTTCAAGCCAGAGGCGACAGATTTACAAGGGTTTTGAACTCTATGATGTTGTTGTTCGTTTTGTGTGAGGTGGCATGGCTTGCATTTTTGGACAAGTTGCTAGTAAGTATTCAATTGTATACTTCAACTGATATTGAGAATGTGAAAATTCATTTATTGTCGTTACATTCTTTACTTAATTAATGTTTTGTGTGTTTTTTTACGTGTCCTTTGTTTTAGGTACCCTGCTGATCCAGGAGCTCAAGCACATTTAAGACCATTCTTGCATGTCTAATGATGAGCACATTTTATATCATATTATTATCCATGATTTATATGTGTTAGTTATTTGTTTTAATTAGTTTGAGTTATTTAGTTTGTTTTTGTGTTTTTATAGATATTTTGTCTAAATAAATAAAATGTTAAAATTATGTAAGCAATCTACCTATTTTCATATAGTAAATTGAGTCTTTGTTTAACATTATTTTTTTTTCCTTTAATTAAATAACTAAGTGCAACTTATGTTTTTATTGTTCCAATAGCATGTGCCTACAAATTGGTGGAATGTTTTCCCATTGCATTAAGTGTGTTGTATTGAAAATAGTTAACTTAGCCATCAATTGTTGAATTCACTTTACTCATTTAATACAAATGGAAAAGAGCATGAAGAATTTCCAAAGACAAGATTGCATGAAACAAGCTTACATGAATCTAGGAGCTCACTTTCAATTCTTCAAAGTTTGTGTACGTACTCTTATACATCAAAAATGAGAGAAGCAAATGATGTTGAAGATGAAAAAGAACTGATGTATGATAGCATTTATGGGTGAATAAATATGTTGCCATCAAACATGAGAAGTTTGAAGAAGGAAAGTCATTTTCACATGGAGATGAAGTTGCAATGAAACCTCAATGTTGCTCTATCAATAAAGCTTGCTTTAAGAGAATAAGGGGAGCCGAAGAGAGTGGAGAATTAGAGACACCTTTTTGCTCTTTGTTCCTCCATTTCTTTAGCTACTTTTTGTATAATGTTTTGTATTTGTTTAAGTATGTTTTCAATTTGTACTATGTCTGGCTAATTTCCTTAACTAAGGTTAAGGAGGAAACCACATTATGAAATAAGTTTTTCTTAATTATCTATCGATTCTCATAGTTATGTTATTCATGTCTATGACTCTTATTTCAAAATGTATTAATAAAATCTTTGCTCCTTTCACCTCTAATATCATATATTTTTGGTAGTTTGGAAGTCACTTTTATTAATTTATGCTTGACTTTGTAAAATATTTAATATGAACTCATTTTATCTCTTGTCATTCAAATGAGCTTGTTTCACATTTGATGCTTTGCACACACTTTAATCTTTTGTAGTTTCAATAAGTTTGTTTACAATGTGATGCTTTAGTGTTCATAATTAAGAAGCGAAGCAGAGTCTACTTTAGATTTATTTCATATGTGCTTCATTGTTAAATCTTGAGATCAAACGCAGTAGATTGATTTATAGATTGCTACTCCTAATTCGGGAATTAATAGGTAATATTACAAGACTTATTGAGTAATGTGGTGAAATTCGATGCCTTAGGTACTTCGTCATCAAAGTAATCTTTATCTATTTTATTTGCCTTAGCTACTTCACCATCAACTTTCATTCAACTAGGTTAGTGTTAAATTAATTTAGATTCGATTAGTTTTTCTTATTTTCATACATTCCCTGTAGGTTCGACCTTGCTCTTGCATTTCTGTACTGCAACTGATTCGTGCGCTTGCGAGTAACATTTTAAAACCTAATATGCTTTGTATTAATACACAGGCCCGCTCACCTACGAGAAACAATTAACGGGACAGAAAGGGACAAACCACCTCAGCCATCAGATCTTTACTGAACTGATCAAACGGATAGAAAATCAAACTTGTAAAGCCCAAATCACGTTAACCCAACACCCAATAATGTCTCTCCACTATGCTTGAGGACAAACATAAAGAACCCTTTCGCTTTGCTAGGGTTTTAATATCGTCGACTAGCCATCTTCGAAAATACCTTCTTCTCAGCCATGTCAGATCCCAGATCTTTTCTCGTTTCACTCTTTGCTCCTTCGGATGTGACTTATGTGAACTTTGGCCCTGCCAGAGCGGTTGCTCTTGAGGCTTCCCACTTCTTTATGGTAGGACGCCTCCTCACTCGATGTCCTAATGTTGCTGGTCTTATGGGGACGATGCCATCCATTTGGAGGCAGCGTTTAGGTCTACGAATTCGCTCAGAGGGAGACCGTTTTGTGTTTTAATTTGACAGGGAGGCGAATCGAAACAAGGTTCTTTTTGGGGAGCCTTGGTTTTATCAGAATGTGATGCTGGTGCTAGCGCCGTATGATGAAATTTATGCAGTGGTGAATCCTCCTCTCAACTCCATTAAAACATGGGTCTCAATTTTAGGGTTACCTACTTTGCTACGGAACAGGAAGTCCCTTCAGCTGATTGGCCCAACTATTGGTAAGGTTCATCGTTTTGATAAATTTAGCTTTGAGTTGTAAAGAGGAAAAGCAGAAAATTCGGTTGTCTATGGACATATTAGGCAACGTTATAGATTTTATTGTGATTATTCCTTTGATTCTATGAAAGTTGATGTTGAGATCATCTATGAGAAAATACAAGGTCTGTGCAAGGCTTGTGGTCTGTTTGAACATGTTGTCGAGGGTTATGACGAACTATTTGTGTGGGAGGAGGCTTTGCATGGTCTCCCTGTGGCTGTAATTGAACGGTTGTCACTAGTGCAACAGAAGGCACCTGGTAGCTTTCTGGGCAGTGAGGCTGCTATGAGAGCAAAAAAGCATAAAGAGGAAGCTGTGAAATTTGCTGCTAAAGTGAAGGCTTTGGTTCCGGTGCAACTGCCGAAAAAACATTTGGTGGTGAATGACAATCTGCCTGCTAGGGTTCTTAAAGCTTGTAAGGCATGTGGTTTTGTTGTTCCTCTGCTGGTTGATCAACAACAATCTGCAAAACGGAGGCGTAAGCGGTTGACAGAGCGGCCTCTTATTCAATCGGGGAAGATGTTGGAGGTATCCAAGGTTCTTAGTCCAGAAGTTGCAGATTTGAATTTGAGTCTCCCTCAAGAATTGCGTCGTCTTCTGGTGACACCCCCAAAGAAGAAGGGTGGGCGACCAAAAGGCTCCTTAAACAAGCCTAAAAATGATCCACCTCGTCCTGTTTTAAAAGGTAGGAAGAGGCTGCTGAAGCTTATTGAAGAAGATGATATGCTAGAGGAAGTAATTCCCTCTACTGTTTCTTCTTTTGCTGCTCCTGAAGCCATGGAGGTGGTTGGAAAGGAGGTACTTGTACCTTCAAAGAAGAAGCTCTCGACTAAAGTTGCTGCAATGGAGCAGGAAAATAAGGTAGTAGAAGTGGAGCATTCCATTTCTTCTATCATACCGGCTTGATTTTGATCGAGAGATCGACATGAAGATAAGAACTCTGATATTACAGTTTATTACGCTTCAGAGTTATTAATTTTTTTGTTTTTGGTTTTATTTTCGTAGAATATGGATGTACTTGGAGTGAGTATTTTGGTATGTTTTGTGTGAGGAACGTACTATAATAGTTGTTATGCATAATAACTTTTTCTGACGGCTCTTTGGGCATGTTTGTTGAGCTTCATTAATGGATGATCTCTGTTTTAAAAAAAAACAATGACTAATCTAAATCTAAGATACAAAAACAAATCAACTGCCATACACATCTATACGACTCTACCTTCATACCTAATGTTAACCAAAGATAACAAATTAAGAAATTCATTGATGAAGTGTATCCAATCGGCCATGAAAGTCAACGCAGAGTCAAATCACACACTCTCCACGCAAAATGACCAAACCACCCCTACTCCCACAGCTGCCACACAAAATCATGGACACCACAAAAGCAAAACCAGAAAAAACAACTGGTGGTCACCAATCAACGGCCTACACAGCCACACTCCCACTCCCACTCCCTCTCACTCTCCCCATTTTCCATCCATGATCATCTCCAACGCTTCAACCTTTACCACCCACCGACCCCTCTCCACTCTCCCCAAATGGGCCCTCAAAGGCCCACACTCCCATGTCTGCATGGTCTTCTCTTCCGCCGACGGCTCTCCCAGATGGAGCCAGTGCCACCATTTCACCGGCAGCCAAAACAGCGCCGTTCAGAAGAAACCCAGAAGCGCGGAAGAGGAGGAGAGAGAATGTGGTGGAGGAGGAGAGAGAAGGGTGAGCTGTGAAGTGGATATGATTTCTTGGCGGGAGCGGAGAGTCAAGGCCGAGATTTCCGTCAATGCCGACGTCGATTCCGTCTGGAATGCACTTACGGATTACGAACGTCTCGCTGACTTCATCCCCAATCTGGTTTCCAGGTAGGACTAGGAATCCCCAATTGGGTTTTTGGTAAAGTTAGTAAAGTTGGTACCTTTGATCAGTTTGATACTAAGTCAGCTCTGAATTCAATTTTTGGTAAAGTTGGGGTCTTTGATTAGTGTTTCGTATGTAGTGAGCTATGAATTCAATTGGGTTTTTGGTTATTTGGTAAAGTTGGGATCTTTACTTGGTTTTTTGATGGTTTTAGTGGGAGGATTCCATGTCCCCATCCTGGGCGTATTTGGCTGGAGCAGAGAGGATTGCAGAGAGCTTTGTACTGGCATATCGAAGCTCGGGTTGTGTTGGACCTTCAGGAGTTTACCAATTTGGTTAGGACTAAATTGAAACCCCGCTCTTGTTTTTTGGTGCTTATCATTTGGTTTGAGTAGTGTTTGGTTTTGATAGTATTGTTTAATGTGTGAGTAGGTTGGTTTAAAGTTGTGATGTTTTGAGTATTTTATCTATCTGCAATTAGTGATGTTGAGCTGTGGTTTGTGTTTTAGAGTGGTAATGATCGTGAGCTTCACTTTTCTATGGTTGATGGGGACTTCAAAAAGTTTGAAGGCAAATGGTCTGTGAAATGCGGGACAAGGTAGGATTGAGGTACTTTGATTGGGAGTTAACATGGATTTACATTATACTTGCATCTTTTGGGTTTGTAGATACTCTTTCTAGTTGCTTTTTTGTTCCCCTCTGAATCTAGTGAGAAAGCTTCATGGCATCTTCTAGTGGTTATCATTCGATTTAACTTTTTTCTGCAGTATAGCATGCATATGATCTGATCTTTCATCACATGCTAGGCTCTGTTTTTTTTTCTTTTCACTTTAATCATCTGCCACTACCCCTAATTAGTATAAGTAGTTATTACAACTGAAAAGCTTTTGACCAATAAAGGAATGTACTTTCTTTGCTGAGAAGTACACATCTCAGTTGATACACAACAGGTTTTAGAAGCATAAATTTTAGCAAGTTCAATGCACTATAGGTCTTCAGTTCTGGTATTTAACTATTTATATTCTGTGTCTCTTAGAATACATATATGTGATTAGTGTTGTGGTATGAGCTACTGAAGTCATGTTTTTGCTAATTTCCTCTTCCCACTCATGATTGCAGGTCATCATCAACAATTTTATTATATGAAGTGAATGTGATACCGAGATTCAACTTCCCTGCCATTTTCTTGGAGAGGATCATCAGATCAGATCTCCCTGTCAATCTTCAGGCCTTGGCTTGTAGGTCTGAAAAGGCTTTTGAAGGGGAACAGAAGACATCAATAAAAGAAAGCTCCATGCCTAGCACTTCTAATGCCGTTACTACTTCACTCCAAACAGATATGGATGGTTCTTTGCGTGAAAAGGATTATCCACTTTCTAGTCCTACTTCGAGTTCTTTACCCCCAGCTTCGACTGAGTTCAATAGTAATTGGGGTGTATTTGGAAAAGTCTGCAGACTTGATAGACCTTGCTTGGTGGATGAGGTTCATCTTCGGAGATTCGATGGTCTATTGGTAACTAATTGACTCTTGATCTCATGTAGCCTAGGAGAGGCTTTTCTGTTTTAGCAATTGATATAAAATGATTTTGCGTGAAGGAAAATGGAGGCGTCCATCGTGGTGTTGTTGCAAGTATAACAGTAAAAGCTCCTGTTCGTGAAGTATGGGGTGTTCTGACAGCTTACGAAAGTCTTCCTGAGTAAGCTTTTTACATTTGTTCAGTTATGCATCTATATACAACATTCCTTATTACCTTTTCAAAAGCCTGAAGAGGTTGGCAGAAAGAACATATCATACATAAAAAGAAAATTCATGGTTCAAATATCACAGCCTTTTCTTAGCTAAATATCTGAATTAAAACTTAGTGTAAGGTAAAATAATACCCAAGTTCACTACCATTCTTTATCGCTCTTGAAGAGATTAATGAGTAGACTTGATAAAAAGATCCATTTGACATTGTAGACATGTGTTTCTGATTAACTATTAACCATAATGGAGGTAAGTTAGTAATAATAAGATTGTAATTTGCTTTAACCTTTCGGAAATCAAAATTTTTTTTTTTAATAGCAGAATGAAATGGTTATATAACATAATGGAAAAGAAGGAATGCGAAGCTATTAGTTTCTGCAAGTTGATTTTAGATTGCTTGCAGGTTGCAGCAACCTGATTGTTTACCTTGTAAAATTTTATCTTTCAGGATAGTCCCGAATTTGGCAATCAGTCGGATATTGTCAAGAGAAAACAATAAAGTCCGAATTCTTCAGGTACAAGTGGTGTCTTCTATTGTAAACTGAGAAAAATCTTTAGTTAGTTGAGGACCAGATGAAAACTAGTTATGTTTTTTTCCTCAATGAATCTTATAATTTGATAAATTGATGGTGCTAAGAATCCCAAAGATAGTGTAGATTAAATAAATTAGTTGACTGAGAAGTACAGAGGTCTTTGGGAGTGTGAATAAGGCCAAAAGTCTATGGAGGTGTTGGGTAGTGGGGCTGGATTTGGAGGACTTTATCTGTCATCTCTACAGACTGGATGACTGGTTATTTAAAGATGGGCTTGGTTATTAACTTATTATATCACAACGAAGATGGCTGTCTCTATTAAGTTTCTTGAGTCTTTCTACTTTGATTAATATTGAGGTTAATATATTCGTTTGTCATTCTGCAAAGTTGTTCTGTAAGTTTTTGAGTTCAAACATGGAACAAAGTTTATCAGCAAAGAAATGAGAGATTTCAATATATAAGGACTCATGTTATTGTCATCAGTATGGGGCACAATGCTATACTATGCTTCCAGGATTACTATAGCACCAGTAGGTATGGTACCCTTGATGTGAAAGTATTGTTTATCTTATAATCATATACAACAATTGACGTGATTTATCTGTAATATGCAGGAAGGTTGTAAGGGCTTGCTTTATATGGTACTTCATGCACGTGTTGTCCTAGACTTGTGTGAACAACTTGAACAGGAGATAACTTTTGAACAAGTTGAAGGGGACTTCGACTCATTTCGGGGTAAATGGGTTCTTGAGCAGCTAGGAAGTCATCACACGCTGTTGAAGTACACTGTTGAATCGAAAATGCGCAAGGATACTTTTCTCTCTGAAGCTATCATGGAAGAGGTTGGTATAAATACTGGCTTTTGCTTGAACTGTTGTCTTTGGAGAATTGTTGACATAAAAACCTCAGTGCATGCTGTATTGTTAGAGGAGTTTGCGACGCTGCTGAAGCGAGTACTTACTTTTGTGTTTTCCATATGAATCAATTATTTATCGAATCACTAACTGAATCTCTGGACAACATTATAATTTATCCTCATTAAACCCAACTAGTATATTCAAAATCAGTCTGCATTTGATTTTCTATCATAACTTGCATGTGAGCCTTGACAACAGAACAGTTTATTGATTCATATTGTCATGAGGTTGTAGGTTATATACGAAGATCTCCCTTCAAATTTATGTACAATACGAGACTACATGGAAAAGAGGGAGGAAGCAAAGTCATTGAAAGAATGTGATGAAACTATACACGTGGAGGAACAAAATGCTTCATCCAGTGCCGACCATAATGATGATGGTTGTAAAACAGTAGACCATTTTTCTGATCCCAATGCTCAGAGTTTATCTACACAAAGGCCAAGGGTCCCAGGATTGCAGAGGGATATTGAAGTTTTGAAAGCTGAGCTCCTGAAATTTATTGCAGATCATGGGCAGGAAGGATTTATGCCCATGAGAAAGCAACTTCGTTTAAGGGGAAGAGTAGATATCGAGAAAGCAATCACACGCATGGGTGGATTCAGAAAGATTGCAACACTGATGAATCTTTCTCTTGCTTATAAGCATCGAAAACCGAAGGGTTACTGGGATAATCTTGACAATTTGCAGGAAGAGGTGGGTACAAACTGTAACAGCTTTTCCCATTTATACTTGGAAGCATAGCATTCATCTATTTTTGCATGTAAATCACTAATGAATAAAAGCTAATCAGGATTGAGTGCGATAAATCTTAACATGCTCTCTCCCTTACAAAATAAAAGTGCTAAATGCCTGGTTCACAGAATTCCATTTCATATTGCAGATTAGTCGATTCCAGAGGAGCTGGGGAATGGACCCTTCATACATGCCTAGCAGGAAGTCATTCGAGCGTGCAGGTATGAATCAAAATGGCCTACAGCATGATAAATGCTGTATATTCTACAGATTTCTTTCTCGTTTTTGTCTTCATTGTTCTCTAACTTCATGGAGCTATACAAGATTTAAACATAACAATTACCTTAAACCACTGAATCAATTTACTCTTGAACAAGACTTAGCTTGTAATTAAGAAGGATACCAAAACCTCATGTCTGTTTATAGATGTTTTAGCAATGTATATAGGCATATTTGAGAGATAAATCACTATATGTGATCAATATGAATAGTTTTATCTTCCAATTGAACCACATCTGTTTTTACTTCTGGCAGGGCGGTATGACATTGCGCGTGCATTAGAAAAGTGGGGTGGTCTTCATGAAGTTTCGCGTCTTCTCTCACTCAATGTGAGGCACCCTAATAGACGGCTGAACCTTGCCAGGGATGTAAAAACTGACCATGCTGTATCAACTAACCTAAAGGGTGCAAAAGATGCACCATCCAATCCCTATGTATCTCAAGATACACAAAAGTGGATCTCAGAATTAAAGCATTTGGATATCAACTGGGTAGAATAGGAAATGCTTCACTTTCTCCCTTAGATCATTTTGTGTCCATATATAGAATATTATGACATGTATATTGAGTTTACAAGTTGTAAATGCAGAAGATTATTGTTAATTATAGGGCAATTGGTCTGAGATCTCTTTCGCTGCTTTTTGATATAGTACAACGTCACTCCAGATGGAATGAAGACACTCATACTCAATGAAGTTCTTGATTGGTTTCGGAAACCAACTTTGCTCAATCATTCTTGGATCTAGATTTACTAACGGTAATACTTACTGAGACATGAGGGTACCCCTCCCCTAGCCCACGATGGGCCTACGAAACAAATGACGTGGCACGGCGCCCTATGAAATGGAATGACGTGGCATGACGGTCCCATGAAACAAATGACGTGGCACGACGGTCCTAAAGAAACAAATGACAGTGGCATGACGCACCTATGAACTACGACTTCTTACGGCAAAGTTGACAATGCGGTAAATAATGTCATTCAGTAGTAAATTTTTAAGCTGGTTAAATAAGTCACACACTTCCAAGTTCCAATAGTTTCCTCACTCTCACCAATGAATCCTCGTCAGCACCTCCAATACCCGCCAAGGAATATCCTCTCTGTACTCTCCAGGTGGACGGACCGTGTTCCACACGCGCGTCATCCGCGAGTGGCCGCCAATAGAAAAAATCTTTACTGTTCTGAAAAGGCCGTAAAATCTGAGCGACTCTGAAACAAAAAAAAAAGACCAATTAGAAAAAAAGGTGGAGTCTTTGGGACTTGAGAGTTTGAGCTCAAACAAAAAGGTAGAGACTTTGCAGAGCTGAGCAGCTGAGCAGGGTTTCCACACTCCTCTCTTTGATCCACCACTGTAAATTATCAAGGTACTTGTTCTAATTCATGGTTTCTCTTTTGGGTTATTGGGATCGAGTTCTGGGTTTTGTTTGGTTCATACTGGGTTGAGCTGGATCTTTGTAAAGTTTGAGTCTTTGGTTGTGTTTTGGGTTTGGATTTGGGGAGGTGGAGATGGAGTTGGATGGGTTGGTGGGCATGGAGTGGAATTTTGACCCAGTTGGTGTGGGTTTTGGGTGTTTTTGGGGGCGGTGTCAGCTCAATTTGGGGGTTTTTGAGGGGTTTGATCTTGATCTGAGTTTCATGATGGTGGTTTGGAAGTTGGGTTGAGTCTGATTTAGTCTAACAGTTTTCTAATCTGGTCAATTCTGGTAGTTATCCATTTGTTTCATGAATATGATTTTTATGAAAATGGTGAAATTGAGTTGTATTGGTGTTGTAACGGATGTGTAACCTTTTTGTTTGGTGAGAAAATGAATAAAATGGATGAGGAGATTATGCACATGGATATTGGTATACTTGTTTTTAACACTGTTATAGTATTGAGTTGAATTAGGCAATGTAAATTGTAGAAAGTCTTTCTAGTTTGGCCACTGATGATATGAAGGAAACCTAAGATCTTCGTTATTCAAACAGTCGCAAGAAGTAGAAAGCCCTTCGTCTGTTTCAGTGTGTGATTTCATGCTATGGTTATGATAGCATGTATGCAAATAAGGGAATTTCTGAAATCAAATTGCGTGGTTTGAAATTTCTACTGCTGTAGTTTTTAAGTAGTCTTAGACTTGGATTATCTATGAAAGGCATCAATGTTTTCTTTCCTGACGTTGAGCTCAAACTGATTACGGACATCTTCCTTGTTGTTCAACGTTGTCTTCTTATAGATTTCTCAGGCATAGAGACTGTGAATCTGGTTTATTGATCTATTGATACCTTTTTTTGTCTCCCGTAGGCTCCCTCTTCAAAGACTGCTGGGTTGGGAGAATGCTCTGTTCTAGCAAAGACTGCTGTTGGCTACCCATGGAAACATGCTCGTGTACCATATTTACTGCGTATTGTATTGGTTGTTTGTCCTGGTGAAGTTATACCTTATGGATAGAAATCTGAGTAAAGGTGCAATGGATCAACCGAAATACAGCACTGTTGAAACTAGAAACGATGGATATGGGTCTGCCAATCAACGGTTTTTTCCGGATCCATCAAATAATATTAACAGTAACATGCGACCTCCAGAGTATAATGTTTCTGTTGGAACCAGACCTGTATTAAATTACTCTATTCAGACTGGCGAGGAATTTTCTCTTGAATTTATGCGGGAAAGGGTGAACGCAAGGCAGCATTTGTTAGTCCCACATGCCTCTGGGGATCCTAATAGTGCTTCTAGATATATGGGTTTAAAAGGCCTACTTGGAATGAACCAATCAGGCTCAGAGAGTGGATCTGATGTTTCTATGCTGAATTTGGCAGAGAAAGATCTTGTCCAGGAAAATGAAAAAAAGGCATCTTCTCCTCCTGAAAATCAGAGTTACTATGATTCGGTACGGTTACCACCAACCTCATCAAGAAATGACATCAATCGAGGACTTTCTTATGCCTCTTCAGGAGTGTCTGATAGCTCATCGAGAAAAGTGAAGTTCCTGTGCAGCTTTGGTGGTAAAATCTTGCCTCGTCCTAGTGATGGGAAGCTTAGATATGTCGGTGGTGAAACACGTATCGTCCGGATAACCAAGGATATCTTTTGGCACGATCTCATGCAGAAACTGTTGGCAGTTTATGATCAAACTCATACAATAAAGTATCAGCTTCCGGGCGAGGATCTTGATGCATTAGTTTCTGTTTCGTCTGATGAGGATCTGCAAAATATGATGGAGGAATGCCTACAAGATGGAGGATCACAGAGGCCTAGGATGTTCCTGTTTTCTAGTCTTGATTTAGAGGAATCTCAATCTGGCCACGAAAGCATGGAGGCGGATTCTGAGAGGGAATATGTTGTTGCTGTAAATGGGATAGACCTAGGTTCAAAAAAGAATTCTATTGCTCTGGCAAGTTCTTCAGGCAACAATTTGGAAGAGTTACTCAGTCTAAATGTTGCAAGGGGCAGCACTCACACTCTGCCTGATACAGCTTGTACTAGTACTGTACCTTCAGTGGTAGAAGTGCCTTCCTCAGTTAATCAATCTTCTCATTCAGCGGTTCCTGGTTCTTCAAGCGAGTCCAACTCACAGCTTTATCAGGGACAAAAATTGCATAGTGGAGACACCCAATTGGCAGCTTTGAACCCTGTGGAGAGCTTCCTTGCAAAAGATGAACAAACTTCAGTTCTCTCATCTGTTCCAGTGCAATATGATTTTGGTTCTCAGCCTCCTAATTACGCAATTGGAGAAAATGTAGGTTCTATGCCTTTCTATGGACAGCCAATTCAACAAGGAGGTTTGATTGAAGATCAGCTATATGCTGGAATACATGGGCAAGATACAGAATTACCCATGAAGGAGGTGGAATTGAAAAGAGATAGCTCAGCCCAAAAGATAAATGAAGCTGAAAAAGTTCAATCTTTAGAGGACACTCCACCGAAGGAAGCAAGAATGACAAGAGAAAGCTCTCTCCAGAATGAAACTGATAAAGTTCGAAGTTTAGCAAATGAGAAGACTGTTTCTGTAACTCCATACGATGGTTCCGTTCCAAATTATATTTCTAGGGATGAAGTTTCAGTTGCCACTTCAGTAGCAGAGACAGGGTCACCCTTATTGACTACAAGAAGCAACAAAAAGCTCCTGGAACCTCGACAGAATTCAACCACCTCTGAAGGTGTTAATGATGGGCAAAAGAACAATGAAGATGACCGTTTCCACACAGCAGCCAGTGGACTGTCTAATCCTGGATATGGTGGCTCTGAAGTTGATTCTAGATATGCTGGCTCTGATGTTGACTCTAGATATGCTGGCTCTGAGGTTGATTCTATGGACTTTAGCTACCTTGAACAACCTGTGGTTCCTCCGCGTGTCTATCATTCAGAAAGAATCCCCAGGGAGCAATCAGGATTGAAACGTTTATCAAAATCTGGTGATTCTTTTGGTTCTCCGTTTATGATAGCTCAGGCACATCCTGATCACAAGCACCCAATCATGGAATCTGTTGAGAAATTGCATGATGAAAATGTCACTTTGCAGTCTCAGCAGCCTGTCTTACCTCCTAAACTAGTCTACAAAAATCCACAGACAGTCGAAGAGGGGCTTGAGCAAAAGGTACAGAAATCTGACTCAAGAAATGTAGTTGCTAATTCAGGTGATGGCCGTGAAACAGGCAGGCTAAACAATAACTACGGAGACCGAACGATCAATGATAAACAAGCAGCGCTGACTCAACTAAGAGCTGATCAAGAAACTTCTCTCAAGCCTACAGATGATTCTGCTTCAGTTCCACCAGAATTTGAATGGACTGGCAGTAAGGACTACGGAAATAATGTCAAGGGTTTTGTAAACCCTGTGGCTCAGAAAGAGAACCCAATTACAGGTGGTGGCAATGGCAAGCCTGCTGTTGGTGTTGGCACTACAGAGCACGGGGATATTCTTATTGATATTAATGATCGTTTTCCCCGTGATTTTCTGTCGGATATATTTTCCAAAGCTGGGACAGACCTTTCTGGTGTCAGTCCACTTCCTGGGGATGGAACTGGCTTGAGCTTGAACATGGAGAATCACGAACCTATGCATTGGTCATACTTCCGGAATTTGGCCCAGAATGAATTTGTGAGGAAGGATGTATCCCTTATGGATCAGGACCATCTCGGTTTCTCAGCCCCGCTGACAGGTATTGGAGAAGGAGCTCCAGTTGATTACAGCTATCCACCTTTGAAGTCTGCTGGAGTTGTTTTCGGTCACACTGAATCACATATCAGTTTTGATGAGGATATTCGGCAAGATTTGGCATCTATAACTGGACCCACCGCCGTCAATGTAGATTCAGATTATAATCCTTCTCTACCTGAGGGAATTGAAAGTGAGCAGGTGGATGGGGTAAATCATATATTACGAGAATCAGAATATGAGGTATCTCTATCTGTTGCATTTTTTACTTTTGACTTGCACTTTTACCGTATTGACTCCGCTGACCAATTTTTCTCACCTCACTTTTAGGATGACAAGCTAGATAACAACAACACAGGTGTGCCACATGGTGATCTTTCTCTGGAAGATTTTGATATTACTACCTTGCAGGTATTATTATTTTTGCTTCATTTTCTATCTGCAAAATTAGAAAGTCAAAGATTGCCTCCATAACATGTCAATCAATGCATAGTCCTTCTATTTTTTCCCTTTTAATGGTATAAGAATTTTTGATATACTTACACAATGCTTAAGTAAAACTAAGTTGTACTTAGATTTAATCTGGGTGCGGAATCTTTTCTTTCATCAAACAGCCTCTGCCTATTAGCCTCCTTGACAGTCCCCGTCATGATTCTCTTCAGTGGTTCTAACATCACGAAAACCGCTACATCTTAAACATCATCTGTTATATTATATTCCTTCTTCCCCATAGACTGCCATCACTGGCTTAGCACTCAGTGTTGGTGGGACTACACTTAGCAAAAGCATCCCTTAGCCGAATATCCATAAGGTCAAACTTCAGTACCAGCAGTCAGTGAATTTCTTCATCCCAATTGATCACCCCTTTGAGCATGTGTCCAAATAAAATATATTGATAGTCTGATTCTTCTGTCTCTACTAAATGGATCCTTGTTTTTTCTTTTAGTTGCTTTGCCTGATTAAAAGTTTGGTTTTTTGTGCTAGTCTTCAAATAATCTTTCTTACTTTTGCCAGTCTAAAGTTTCAATGAAAATCTTGCAGTCCATGCTATTATATTTGATGACCAAAGAGCACCTTTATCCATATGCACCCTGTTCTGTTAATGGGTTGATTTTATTGAAGTTTCTATTAATTCTCTTATTGGCCTTGTCTACGAATTTCTTTACAGATCATAAAAAATGAAGATCTTGAAGAGCTTAGGGAATTGGGTTCTGGCACGTTTGGGACTGTTTATCATGGAAAGTGGAGGGGAACAGATGTTGCCATTAAGCGAATAAAAAAAAGCTGTTTCACCGGGCGCTCATCAGAGCAAGAAAGATTGGTGAGTCGGAGAAAAAAACTAAGCAACTAAGCACATAGAGTCAGATTGAATCATGTGAGATACAGCTGTGGCTGTTAAGTGTAAGACATAAAATCTCCTCTAGGAGAAAGAAGCTGGGGCACTCCAATGTAAATTGATTGGTGGTCCTGTTTTAAATTATCATGAGAACATTTAAGTGATGTTTGGTGACATTCATTTGCTGCATTGTGCTCATTAACCAGTGATTATATGACATATAGTAACCTGCTCTGTATCTGTTTACTAATTTATTTATTTATTCATTCTCAGACAATTGAGTTCTGGCGGGAAGCCGAAATTCTTTCAAAGCTTCACCATCCAAATGTGGTGGCATTTTATGGAGTCGTACAGGACGGACCAGGGGCAACCATGGCCACTGTTACGGAGTTCATGGTGAATGGCTCTCTGAGGCATGTTTTACTTAGCAAGGAGAGGTGATATCTCTGTCCTTAGTTACGAAAAAATGTAATCCTTTGCAGTGGACCAGGCACTGACTATAACCTTCTTTATTTTATGGTGGTTTTGAATTTTCAGGCATCTTGATCGCCGTAAAAGGCTCATTATTGCTATGGATGCAGCATTTGGAATGGAGTATCTGCATTCAAAAAATATAGTGCACTTCGATTTGAAATGTGACAATTTGCTTGTAAACTTGAAAGACCCTTTACGACCCATTTGCAAGGTATCTATATATATCTTTGCTGTCTTCATTTTGATTCAATACTTAGTTAGAGATTTGTGATGGAATCTTGCTTATTGGCAAGAAATTTATTTATCGTCTTGTTTGTTCTTACTGAACACTTAATATGTTCCATATTGAACACATATTTTAGCTGAAGTTGCTTATTGTTTTCAGGTAGGAGATTTTGGGCTGTCTAAAATCAAAAGAAATACCTTAGTTACAGGTGGTGTGAGGGGAACCCTTCCATGGATGGCTCCTGAGCTGCTTAATGGTAGCAGCAGTAAGGTTTCAGAAAAGGTATGCATGAACTCTAATGCTTATTGGCAGCAGAAGAGATGTACCACAGTTAGTTGGATGTTTATTTAATGAATCTGGAACTTGACTTATGCTCGTGTAAAATCACTGGTTATATGTACTCTAAACCATAAAGGAAACTCTCACTAGCTTAAGTATGCAATGTTATTTAGAACTATGTAGTTTCAAAAGTAACAAAGGGGTCTTAGTTGTTTCTAGTCCAATTTTGGGATAATATGGTGCTTTCTCCATGTTGTAGAATAGTCGTACCAACACAAGTTATCTTTTTCTGGATAGAAGTTATCTGACGCCAAAAGAAGAAAATGACTTGTCCACTGTTTTCTCTTTATTTTCCAGCATGAAACCTTTATCTGTTGACTGTTTGGCGTTTTCATTCCTCTTTTTTTGTTTAATTTTTTGTCTTTTTAAGATGATGTATGTCTTTTACCTACTTAAGTCTCTATTGGCAGGTTGATGTATTTTCCTTTGGCATTGTCTTATGGGAGATTCTTACTGGTGAGGAGCCTTATGCCAATATGCATTATGGAGCAATCATAGGTGTGTACTAAGCTCTCTCTTCATGATATTCACTGGCCTAAATCCCAATGTTCATGCCACATATATCTTTTGCTTAAACACTGAACCTGCATCCAAGTAATGAAATCATTCAAAAAGTTTTTCTGGAGTCATTCCATGGTTTGGTATTTATTTAAAGTTTACTGTTTTTCTGGTTCAGTTGAGCTTACTGTAAGCTGAGTGGGTTGACTTGTGCAAACTTTATAAAGAACAGATATTCAATTTTGTCATACATGGCTATTGTCTTATATTACAAAACAAGGTAGTAATGATGACGTTGTGTCTTGGGAACTATATATGGTCTAGGTGAACATAGAACGAGGGGATATATAACCATTGAACTTGAGTAGGCTGATGTATATGAAATGACATTTGGAACATTCAGAATTAAGGAAGAATTTTCATCGGACAGCCATAAAGGAGTGTGCTATATCCTTCGTATAATTGATAGCTCTTGAAATCCTCAAGTCAAGAATGCATTATGCATGAGTTAGTTTCATTCGATTGATTAAGAGACAATGTTCAACAATGTTGACATATTATAATGGATATGTACTTATTTGTGGTCATGCATGATTTAAATTGGTTCAAGTCTATATTTTATGTGCACTATAATTGTTCCTCACTGCAATAACTAAAAATATTCACTTAACTTTGCATTCTCTTTCTCGCTTGCAGGAGGCATTGTCAACAACACATTGAGGCCACTTGTACCTGGGTATTGTGACGCCGAATGGAAATTGCTGATGGAGCAATGCTGGGCCCCTGATCCCACTATTCGCCCATCATTCACAGAAATTGCCAGACGATTGCGGGTGATGTCTGCAGCTTGCCAAACTAAGCCGCAACAGCAGAACCAGGTAGCCAAGTAGCAGTGCCGGGATCAGTCCCCATGCAAACTTACATTTACCATGCGATGAACATAAGACTTTATATATATACTCCGTATAGGTTGCGTGTGTTATAAGAGTCGGGAGAAATGCTCCCGTAGTAAGGTGGGTCTGGAAGTATTTCTGGACAGCGATTGTGTATTTGGTGCATAAAAAGGGACGGATTGGCTGATATGATATGTAAATTATTTATTTGTGTGCATAGAAAATACTCTCTTTTTGGCATTTGTGTCCAGAGCAACTTTCAATGTCACCATTCACCATAATCAGAACTTTCATGTCAATTTGGTAAAACTGTAGAAGTGTACGAACTCAAGTCTTCACAATCTAAAAACCGATCCCATTCAAGAAAAGTATTGTAATGTTTTACACAAAGCAGGTTATAAAGCCGAAATACACTAACAGCCGCCTCGCTAAAACCTTGCCGTGGAAGAAAACCCGGAAACAAAACTTGGACCGAGCAAAGAGTACCACCTATACAGTTCAACAAAACTATTGCATCTTCCCCTCAAATATCAAAATTGTTAACACAAATTTTGTTGTGAAACACAATTCTAGAATTTAGAATTTGAGACTCAAAAAGTTATCACTCAGTCCCTGACACTTTCTTTATTACCCAAAAGCCCTAAAAGAAGGACCTACATTTAAAAATCTTGTGCTCCAAGGATTCTTTTATAAACTATAACTAACTATATTGTTACATTTTAGCTATTATAGATATTTTGTGGACCACCATGCCCTTCCATAACAGCAAGAAACTGAAGCTCTATTACTGATAAGAGCCTAGAGACTGAACCAGTTCCAGTATTTCCAACCTGAAAAGTGGCTCATCAATTTACCAGTTTCAGTAAGCTATCTGACTCTTGTACACAAAAGTCTGTGGTAATTTCAGAACTGGGTTTTGGTTTAGGTGGGTCCTCTTTTTTCCAACGCAGACCAACTGTTTGATGAAATGCCTCACACAACTCTTCAAGCTCTAATTTCATGGTTTTTAGCTTCTGGGTGAGCTTGGTGTGGCAAAAGAAGTGATATTTAAGCTTAAGGAAAAACTGGGTGTTGGAATTGAGCATTTCGAGTGTGAAAGTTGCAAACTTTGCTTAGGCTTTTGGGTTGGGGATGTTCTTCCAAGCTAGAGTTTTTCTGGGTTTATATTATTGCATGTACTTTGGCTTTGAAATGATACCAGGGATTACTGTTTCTCCCCATAAAATCTGCATAGTTAGTTAAAAGTCTTTGATTTTCACACTAGTTTTGTGTTGTACTTGGTTTTTCTTTGTCAGGAGAGAGCTGACTCCAACAGATAAATGTTCCAGAGGCCGCCAACAGTATCCTCTACTTTGTGGGAACCGTCTCCGAAAGGTGATATGCTCGTTCTTTCATTCTTTAGCTTGTATGTTTAGGAACGGATTTGAGAATAACCTGTTTTCGTGTCACTCTACTTCTTAGGTGCTTGTCTCAGTACTGTAGATTTCAAGCCGCCTCAGTTATCAGCTGCGAGATCATATAATCTTGGCTTAAAGGTTTGATTACTTCTTGTCAGTACATTTCTGTTCGTTTTGTCTGTACATTATTGTGAAATTGTACTACAAATATGCATATTAGATGATCTGGTTAAATTTTGAATATGGAAAATACTCGTCTTATTTCCCTTTATTTTTCTGCAACGCTGAATGTGAAGTTAGAAATATAGATGACGATGTGTTCACATATTACTGGGTTATATTATCCATGTAAAAGGTCAAAAAGGATGTTGTTACTTGTCATGAATTTAAGTCAGAAGGGCTGAGCTAGAACTGTTCTTACCAACCCTCTTCCCTATGTATGACAGTGCAACTAGTTAATTAGATCAGTACGTGTGTTCCTAGTGATGTTACACTCTTAGGCTTCTGTGTTGCAAGTTGTGACTTGTGATTGTTACGGTACTTTGAAAAATATTATCCTGCTTAATTTGGAAACACATAGGCATTGATGTGAGTTTAGTTTTGTTCTGAGCCTCATACTCTAGGTTTGTTTAAAATGCAGTTTGAGCATGGAAAGCTTCGTAAAGTGGGAAGTACATGCAGAACCATATACTCTGTCAGTAGGAAGCCTAGTGGGGAACCATCTTTCAGGAAGCGAAACGCATCTCCCCAAAATGTGGATCTTCCAGCTGTACTACCTAAGCAAAAGAAAAAACCATATCCCATTCCCTTAAAACAGATTAAGCAGGCTTCAAAAGTGAACAAAAAACTTGCAGAAAAGGGTATAGAAAAGCCGCTCGACCCTCCGAAAAATGGATTACTTGACCCTGATCTAATTCCTGTTGCTCATCAAGTACTAGATGCCTGGAAAACGTTGATTAAAGGCCTTGCACAGCTGTTACATGTTGTTCCAGTATATGGTTGCCTGTAAGCATGTTTTAATTGTATCTTGTATTGATTTTTCTGTATGTTTAGCAAGGCAGGTTATAAATCGGAATATTAAATTGTTTAAACTCTTTGGCAGTGAATGCTCTGAGGTTCATGTAGCCCAGTCTGGCCATCAAATGCAGGACTGTCTTGGTCCATCTAATGCTACGCGCCGAAGCTTCCACTCATGGATGAAGGGATCAATCAATGATGTACTTGTCCCCATTGAAGCATATCATCTTTATGACCCTTTTGGTCGGCGCATCAAGCATGAAACTAGATTCCAATATGACAGGATTCCAGCAATTGTAGAGCTGTGCATTCAAGCTGGTGTGGACATACCCGAATACCCTTCACGGCGAAGAACCAAACCTATCCGAATGATCGGAAAGAAAGTGATCGATCGGGGTGGATTTGTTGAGGAGCCTGTGCAATGGCATGCTGCAAATCCATCTTCACTTGCTATTGCTGATCTTGATACACATGGGGCTTCTGAACGGTTTCCACCTCCACTGTCATCAGATATTCCTAAGATTGCGCAGGAGACACTAGATGCATATGAAACTGTTAAGTCTGGAGTGACAAAGCTGATGAAGAAATGCAGCGTGAAGGCATGTGGGTATTGCCCAGAGGTTCATGTAGGACCTTGGGGTCACAACGCAAAGCTTTGTGGAGAATTCAAGCACCAATGGAGGGACGGAAAGCATGGTTGGCAGGATGCTACGGTGGATGAAGTTTTTCCTCCAAATTATGTATGGCATGTCAAAGATCCCAAAGGGCCTCCAATGAAGGGCGGTGCGCTCAAGAAGTTCTACGGGAAGGTGCCAGCAGTGGTAGAGCTGTGCTTGCAAGCAGGTGCCCAGATTCCTGAGAAATACAAGCCCATGATGAGGCTTGACATTGTAGTCCCTGAAATTGAGGAGGCACTGTTAGTTGCCTGACATTGTATAGTGTAGCACTGTAGCATACGTAATATGTAGATGTATTCTAGTTTCTTGGACCAGGTTGGTTTCTCCGAAGCAAGCGCTTACACCAAGAGTGTCGAGGAAAATATGATATCAGAGTATAACATGTACACTTCCTACCTGGATTAGGAAAATTTCTCAAACTAAGAATATTTGAGACATTTTCTTTTTTTAAGCATTAAGCATCCAAGTGATTTTGTGAGTCTCGTACACCTGCATCGGATAAAACCAAGGCCTTAAGGCCTTCTCCAACAATAGAGTCCAAAGGGCCAATTCTTAAATTTTGGCTCTAATATGGTCTCCAGCAATTATAAACAAGAGGGCCAAAGGGTTAAAAAAGGGTCAAAGTTAGCCCTTTGGCTAGCCTAGTCCAGACCAATATGTGGGACCTCATCAGAATAAAAAAACCAGTTTGATGCAAATGGGTGGCTGAAATTGAGTCAAACTTTGACAAATGGTGGCTTTTAATTGGTTATGGACATACTTCACATTTTCCCTAACGGAATTTTTTTTTCCTTAACTGAAATTGAGTCAAATTTTTTTCTCTCAAATTTTTATCTTGATCCAAATATAAATAATGTTATAATAAAATAAAATTATAAGTTTGAAAATATAATATGAAATCATAAAATATTTGATTGGGTTAAAATTTAGCCCTCTCTTACTGGAGATCATTTAGTAGTCTATAACTAAAAAATAATATTTTTTAGGGCTAAATTATAGCCCTGGCCCCAATATAGCCCTCTCCTACTAGAGATGGCCTAAGTCGTATTTAGTTTCCTTAATCAAACTTCTATTACCAATTACTTTCTATCTAGAACAATTTTAATGATTGACCCTTAATTCCAGTTCGAGCCACCAGATCTTGGACTGTATAAAACTTCTGGCGTCTGTCCAACTTGGAATTGTGCTGCTTCTTGAAACAAATTTCGTCGCACCAAATCTAAGCTTAGAACTTGAGTCGTTTAAACTTCTAGGCTTAGATTTTACTGATATCATTTTGGACTTGACTAATGCAGTTGACATGTTCAATGAAATGTGTGGCAAACACTACAATCAGTCTGTTAGAGAAAATCAACTGTTGTGAGTAAACAATGGTTGATCCATAAAATTGTGTCTAGATTAGGTGATAGGAGGCTTCCCTTTGGTAAGCAATCCCCTAAAAGGGTAGGTAGGTAGGTATTTTTAAACTTGAGCAGACTTCCAAACTATATATATATATGAGAAGGTAAGCTAACCAGGACCATTTTTCTACACTACCCCAGCTAGATTTCATCAAACATTGAGAACTTTGGAGTCCCATTCTCTATAAATACCCTTCACGTACTCTATATTGAACAACTCAAACAAGAAACTAAGATCAAGTTCCTTATTTTTCAATTAAAATGGCAGGTCTCAAGCATTGTTCCCTATTATCTATCATGATAGCAGCATTGTGTTTGTCAAGCATTGACATGAGCTTCGGCGCCAGGCACCTATTGCAGACTTCAATTCCATCAATCCCGATTCCGAAGGGATTCCCTCCACTGCCTTCATTGCCTTCAACATTGCCTATGCCCACTACACTGCCTCCATTGCCAACTCTGCCAAAACCCACATCACAAATCCCATCTGTCCCAAGCACCCAAATGCCAACTCTCCCAAATCCAACATTGCCAAACCTTCCCACTGCTCCCAAGTTCACTCTACCTCCACTCCCCTCCTTCCCCACGACAATCCCTTCACTTCCAACCATTCCGACCACGATGCCATCAATTCCTTCCATCTCACCTCCTCCATCGAACTAAACACTCATCCTTGGAAATCACGGAACCTGCATTTGTGTGAGTAGACACTGTTACAGGATTGATCGAGTCTATACATTATACACGTTTGTTTATCTTGTGGAATTATTGCTTTTCAAGCATTATGTTTTAGTTTCCAGATCAGTTTCACTTGTGTAATACTATTGTCATTCTGTTGTATTCCGCTCTATTGTTATATATATACGATTCACATCTGTGTCGATGAGCTCTTCTCTATTTCAACCATTCAAGCAATGATAAGTGCTAACAAATTATGTATCAACTAAAACTTTAGGAAAACAAAGACTTTCAAAGTTTGACAACAGAAGTTCATTTCTAGGTGTCAAACTACATCACTTCTAGTGCCACTCAAGTTGGCCTAAATTCTATGCATAAATACATTCACAATAGTCAAGTTACAGAACAAAATGCACAAATTGCTTGGCTCCATTTGTGCTCATGAACCTGAAGAACCCCAACAATCTCGCACTGGCTCAATTCTAAAAACTACTAGTCCTCATCAACCTGAATAACCCCAGCAATCTCCCATTCCTGCGGCGTGAACAGGCTCGAACCCTCCATCATAAACTCTCCAATGTGAGCGCCAAGATTTGCCAACTCCCTATCACGCTCAGTAAAACCCACACAGCCCCTAACATCCAAAACCTCAAGCTCCCTGCACCCCTTGATCAACACAATAAGCTCACTCTTGTCAATCTTGGCCTTCCTCAAGCACAAGTACTTAATCTTGGGCACATATTTCACAATGTCGTTAGCCAAATCCACATCAACCAATGCATGAGACATATGCAACCCCTCAAAACCTCTACAGTTCCTCCCAATGTGTTCTAGCACATCTCTCATCACATTCATATAATGGCTACAAATTCCGGGTACCTTTAGAAACTGGGTCTCCCCTCGGCTACGATTAACAGCAAACTTGATCAACTTAGAAACACAGAAACGACTCCACTCAATCCCAAACTCTCGAGCATATTTTCTGGTTAAGTAATCGAAACAAGAACTATCATCGTCGTCGTCGGAAGTAGAAACGGGAAAGCTCCAGGGATGAATGACTGTACCTTTTTGAGTCTCCGTCGGGAAAACGAGGCGTTTCCAGAAACAAGGAGTGAGGCTTGCTCTGTACCATGTTCTGCACACAAAGGGGACCGACAGTAGTAAACACTCTGTTCCCACTTTGTCCAAGATGTTGACCCAACAGTCTTTGGGTAAGTCTTGCCACTTCCGATTAGAGGTCCGGCGGTCGGCGCTGGAGAGGTGGAGAAGGTGGTGGTCCATGGTATTGGTGGGTCACTGGTTGGGGTTTGTTTTCTTGGTCATTTTTGTTTCTTTGTCTGAATGTGTGGATGGATTAATGGGTTTGGATTACCTTTCTAGCACGTTTACTTGTCAGAATGGAATACAAATACGGGGAAGGATTACCGGATGAATAAATTCTTGTGTTTACGGAATGAGAATTGTTATGGGTCTCACCTCTCAACCCGGAATTGATTCATTGTTAACCCGGATTTGTAATACCGAAGGAGGAGATGGGTTTAAGAATGATATTATCAGAAATAAATTTTCTGTTCTTAAATTATTCTCATATAATTTCTTTTTTTGGTCAAGTATCCTCATATAATTTCAATAACCTCAAATTACCCAACCCTAGAATATATTTCTTATCATAAACGTGTCATATTTTGCATTATCAACTTGGCATGATACGTAGTTTTTTCCTATAAAGTGGATGTTTTATGGTCCTATATTGATTTAAACAAAATGCTTAACTTTTTGTTGAGGAAAAAAAAAAAAACTAACTTTGGTCAGACATGTTTTTGTAAAGGGTAATTTAGTTAATTGAGGTAGTTTTAATTCCAATTATATATGATACGTAAACAACATCAATCGTAATTAATTTTATTTCTATTCTAATTTGTACATATTATTCAATTCCTTCTCCCATTCCTTATGAATTCCATTCCTGCAATAAACGTGTCATTCTATTTTTTTTTGTTTTTTTTTTTTTTTTTTTTTTTCAATAAAGGAATTAAACATATTGATCTGCATCCTGTGGAGGTGTGTTTCGAGATTGCAATGGTTATTAGAAGGTTGGTTTTTGTTGTGGGTTAGGTCACCAAACTGCTTTATTCACGTATCGAATTAATGGGAGTTATATTCTTGGGATTAAAAATGTAGCTAAGCTTAGTTGACATTATATTTGGCTTAACAGTGACTATACGTAAAGGCAAGGAGGTAGCTTAATTCATTCTTTTCTTAACCAAGATATGCATCTGATGAAAGACTTTCAATTTATTCCTGGTTATATGTAGTTATACACCAATAAAAGTCTCAAGTGACGTATAGCCGTTATAGGAAAATTTTATTGTCGTAATTGAAAATCAGTTGTTGTAGGTTCAATTTGAACTCATTTGTAATGAGAGTTATCTTTAGTAAGGTTTGTCACCGAGGAGTTTATCAAGACAAACTTCAATTGATGTATGAGCCGTCTGGCCGTAATCAATGAAACTATACATATTCTATTCAAAAAAAAAAAAAAGGTGTTATTGCTTACATTACCTTTTCGTATTGCGTGGTTAAATTGCTTATATAACGCATCCGATTGGTGTTTTTTATTGCTCTTATGTTCTTTGCAAAAGGGAATGCTGTTGCAGACAAAATTTAACAAACTGTTGGTATGATCCTCCACCAAATTGTCCATTCCTTATAATGGATGAGTTCGGTTTCCCATATCATCGTCATAGCTATACACTCATAAGTAGTGTCCGCCTCTATAGTGTGGGTTGTGGCTCTTTCATAATTATGATGGAGAACAATTACAAGCACTTACTCAATGGTTTCGCTATGGATATCAATTTATGTTCTTCTCATCAAGCTAAAGAGTGGGGGTCTTATGGTTCGCTTGACGTAAAGAGATGTTGCAACTCACAAATGGTCAATGAGGTTAATGCTCATTTATCTTTTTTTATGGTTATGGTGTGACACTGCTATCCTAATCGTTTAAGGAATTTACTTTGTCCATCAATCCTGGCCAAATGAGGAAAAACAGTCCTGCTATCCTAATTGTTTAAGGACTTCGTATGCTCGCTTGTCTATATAAACAAGGGATGGGGCATCCTTGCAAATCTATTTCAGACCTAATAATGGTCGCCTCACACTTCCACTCGAATTCCTTACATTTTCCCTCACCAAACCTAGAACGCAGCCATAACACTGAGAGACCATGTAAGCGATTGAAACCAGATCATGGTAGTTCATATAACCACAGATCAGTACAATCTGAGCTGCGTCCTTCATATGAATCTTTCCAATTTCCCAAGTCTTATGACACATCTAAGCTCCCATTTGGATGGTTAGATTGCTCATCGTTTGGTGAAGAGCTAGACTTCATGATACCTTCTAAGGTGCCACTTGATGAATCCTATAATGTCTATGTTCCTCATGGTAAGAGATACACATTCAAGCAAGTATTCGAGGCACAGAGATGCCGGAGAAGAAAACTCGGTTTGGTTATCGATTTGACAAACACAACTCGTTACTAAAGAACAAGTGATTTGGCGAAAATGGGTATTAAGCATGTCAGGATTCCATGCATTGGCCGGAATTCTGTACCGGACAACTTTTCAGTGAATAGTTTTGTATACGAGGTTATGCGATTCAAAGAGTATTACCCTGACAAGTATATCCTTGTGCATTGTACACATGGACACAATCGGACAGGGTTCATGATCATTCATTACTTGATGCGCACGCAACCAATGAAGACAGTCACTCAAGCAATACAAGATTTTGCTCAAGCTCGTCCTCCGGGAATATATATGCCTGACTACATTGATGCATTGTACTCATTCTATCATGAAATGAAGCCTGTGGAGTTCATTTGCCCGCGTACGCCTGAGTGGAAAAGATCTGAGTCTGTGCCGCACGACAAAGATCAAATCTTGAATCATAGTCATCAGGATAGGGGTACAGATGTAGTAATGACTAATGATGATATCTTGGGTGATAAGATACCTGATGAGCAGCAAGAGGAACTGCGACGGTTGTGCTACGAGCTTCTTAAGGCCTTTCCTAGTGTAAGAGGGAGATGGCAATTCCAAGGATCACATCCAGTTTCTCTTAACTGGGAGAATCTACAGTTGTTGAGGCAACAGTCCTACTATGCAACTTGGAAAGCTGATGGAACTCGTTATATGATGTTGATAACTGTACATGGATGTTACTTGATTGATAGAAGCTTCAATTTTAGGAGGGTTCAGATGAGGTTTCCCTGCAAACACATGAATGGTTCTAATGAGAGGAGTAGTACTCACCACTGCACGTTACTAGATGGGGAGATGGTGATTGATACAGAGCACCTGCCAGGCGCACAGAAGAAGCAGACCAGAAGATACCTTTGTTTATGATATGATGGCAATCAACAATGTTTCTGTGGTAGAGTGGCCTTTTCTGGAGCGGTCGAGGAAGATTGAGGAGCAAGTAATTCAGCCTCGTACTAATGACCAGCGCCGAGTTTATTACGAAAGTAGGAACAATGTTCCTGACTACAGATATGACTTGGAACCATACAAGGTGAGGATGAAGGGCTTTTGGCCACTCTCTAAGGTGAAGAAGATTTTGAAGGAGTTGATTCCAAAGCTTTCACATGATGCAGATGGTGTGATCTTTCAGGGTATGGATGATCGTTATGTTATAAGAAAACATGAACGCCTTCTGAAGTGGAAGTACCCTGAAATGAACTCGGTTGATTTTCTCTTTGAGGTAGGTAGTGATGGTCAGAAACTGCTTTATCTGTATGCATATGGAAAGAAGCAACTAATGAAAGGAGAAATGGTTGCATTTAGGGATAGTCCTGAACATTACTCGTTTTATTCGGGAAAAATAATCGAGTGTTTTCTGGACTCGGAGAAGAAAGAATGGGTCTACATGAGGAGCAGGACAGACAGTGGCGTAGCCAGAAACCATAAGTAGAATGGTCAAGAGTTTAAACAATAATGTCACACAAAATAAAAATATAATTTTATTGAATAATATAAAAACTTATAAATCATTAGAATACTTTGACAACAAAAGCTAAATAAAATAACAAATCTTCCTAAAGTAATTATAATTGTCCTCGACGATTGCTCATATTTTGAAATTTTGGAGGAGCTTCAGATGGAGTCGACTGTTCTGTTGCTTTTATCTTATGATACTTTTCAAATAAAACTAAAACATCCATAATTGCAAGTTTTTAATTATGAAGGTTGTCGACGACAAAGAAAAATTTATTGAAGGATAACAAAAAGAAATACGTAAAGAAGCGACTAAAACTGTTTATATAGAAGTGGACGAGAAATCAATCACAATAATTGATTGATTAGGAAAACATATTAATTAAAAAGACAAAAAAAAAAGACTAGGAATATGTTTTAATTGTAATATTAAAGGGAGATGCAATCAATCATTGATTCGGATTAGAAACCTATATTAAAAAAAATCAGAGAACCACACGTAACAAACACATGTGAGGAGTTGAACACTCCTCTGTCCAAATTGATTGTTGTAATTAATATTTTATATGTCAAACTTTTCTTTAATTAGTTAGAAGGGTCAAAATAGTGTCAACATCACATTTCAACTGACAAATTAGATAACAATATGACTTAATAAAAAATGTGAGGGAGGTCAGCTGAACCCCTTGACCCCCCCTTCCCTACGCCCCTAAGGACAGATAAATTGACTCCTAATGATGTCCAGACCTACAATAAGGTAAAGAAAAGCATACAGGACAATATCACGGAGGATGTCTTACTGAAGGAGATAGATAACATCATTCTTCTGCCTATTTATACTCTATAGTAAAGGAAAACCAAACCGCTCCACTGTTCATATGCAACCCTATGAAGATACTTGTCCGTCCCTACTTCCCGTTCAAGCACGAATCTGTCATCGTGACTCGCCTCATCCACGGTAGCCGCTCTTTTCCTTCACTCTCTCTCTCACCGCCTCTGTAATCCTTATCTTATGAACTCGGATGAGATCAAACAAGGCATCATGTTGGGAAGAGGGTTTTCAAAGTCGCCGCATTCCACCTGTTGATCTCTTGAGCGCCCGTCTGTCGCGTGTCTTTCTCACAGAGACAAAGCGAGGAGATTTGCAGCTTCATCTTTTAGGGCTTTGCTTATTTGCTCTGGCACAAACCATTAAGAGATAGAGTGAAGGAAACAGGAGAACAATTGACGGTAAGTGAATAGCAGTTCAGAGCCATCATTGGATTTCATATCAAGGTCCATTTCTGTTTTTTTTTTTTTCCATGAAGTGATGCTTCTTTCTTTAGGTTATGTTGCTCCTTGTATGGTGTAAATCTATGTTGCACGGACTCTCCACACCCCTGGAGTGTCGGAGTGTCTGACACTCCGACACGCCGACACGGCAAAATAAGTGTCCGACACGCCACGTGGCATGTCCGAAAAAGTTGACTTTTCGGACACGTCTCGGACATGTTGACCGGCCCCGACATGGCATTGCGACACGCCACGTCAGCGCACACTCCACCACCGCCAGTCCGCCACTCCCTCCGCCGAACACAGCAGCTGCACACACTGCCCAAAATCCTAAATTCCTCAAAACTCCACCAATAACGAATTCAAGCCTCTACAATCTCTCAAACCAATTCAATATACTCAAAAAGCCAGAAATGGATCAAAACACCTCCACCACCGCTGGAAAATTTAGAAACTTCTCCTCTTCGATTCTCCCTCACCTGACCTTGTCTCGACAAGCTGAAGTCACAGGGACGTCGAGGATGAGGAGATGAAACTATCCACACCGGTGAGAGGCGTCGACGCTGCCGGAATCGGAAACTCGCCGGCGAACCCAGAAAAGTTTCCCTTCTTTGAATCTCTCTCTCCTCAGCTTCCCATGGAAATCCAATACCAAAGCGATGTCGGGGAGGACGAGAGGAAGCTACCAATACCGGTCACGCTCGTCGCCGTGGCCGAAATCACAAACTCAACCGGAAACCCAATCACCTTCTCTCCTCCTTTTCTCTCTCACCGGAGCTCCACTCTTCAAACTGGAATCATAGGGAGGTCGGGGACGACGAGACGGACCCGTGGCCACCGGCTGACGTCGAGAGACCGCCGGATGAGGAGGAGCAGTCGGCGTCGTTGCAGAGCAGTCGAGTCGGTCTGGGCTTGAGCTGATCCACTCCTACCTTTATATATCTCAAATCCAACGGCCCAGATCCAACCACCAATATTTCTATTTTTAATTAAATTTTTAGATAATACCAACTTCCAAAAATTATTAAAAAAAGCTCCGATGCTCCGAAAAATCCCACGAATTCGTAACAACGTCTAGTTTAATCATATGGGCTCAAAAGACAAAATTTGACAAACCAAAAATTTGAATAATTTTCGAAAGCCACAAAGAATTGAAAGAATAATTAAAATCAAAATAAAATAACTCGAAAATTAATTTTCTTCTTTAAAAATAGAAAACCGAAATTTCGGGATATTACAGATTATGGATATGATAATTATATTAATTCATCTTCTTGTCTATTAGGTGGTACTGTGCTAGAAATTGTCATGTTTGAAAACAAGCTACTGCTCAAGTTTGTTTTTCTTTAATGTTATATTTTAGGTGCTAGAGGTATGTTGTTTTTAATGTTATTAGTTATGCACTTGACTTATTTCTTATGGTTATGAAATAGATTTAATTTAGAACTTTATTTGATAATGTAATGAACTTATTTCATATTTTAATATATTTTTTATTTATTAAAAATACATAAATATATAATTTTGTTTGCCGTGTCCAAGCCGTGTCGGAAACTCAGTTTTTGAGTTTTACCGTGTCGCCGTGTCCGTGTCCGTGTCCGTGCAACTTAGGTGTAAATTAGTCACTGTAGTTCAAATATAAATATTTTTAAAAGAAACTGTTGAGCAATTGGCTAGTTGCTCTTTATTAAATCTAAAATTAGGCTGTCCTATAGCTATCATTTGTTTAACTCCAAATTTCAAGGTTTAAGAGATCATTTGTCTAATTAAATGCAGAACCATTACTTTTTTCTTACCCTACAAAATGATAACTGAAAATGGAACATGCAACCTTTCTCCAATTTTCCTAAGATAAATCTGACAGATTTTGTCGATGCAACATGTAATGAAAAGCAGCACGCTATCCTTGTAAAAAATAGAAGCATATGATTTTATAGACATGGAAAATGAATTTGTCATGCTTTATGGTGGAATTCCAGTAAGTCTTATCTTCTGATTGAGAATGTAATATCAAACCACTTACTGTTTTTCTTCACTTATCTTTACTATTTTTTTTTTTGGTCGAGACACTTATCTTTACTATTTAGGGGAGTCTCCATCATATTCTGCATCAAATATTAATAATTTGACCAACCAAGTGACTGCAGAAAAGGCTATATTATCCAAGTGTATTGGTTCTCATGTTGCTGGAAACCATCATGTTGCTCGAAACCGCCCCAAGATTCTGAGGCTGCTCGACTTTGTAAGTTAATCATGCATGCAGTCTCTGTGAATTTTATCTATAAATTGTTGGGTCATTTGATCAACACTGGTTTAGGGACTAAGGAGTCATTATTATGAGCACCATGGATAAACATATATATATTCTTATTTAGGAACTATGGAGTAATTATTATGAATACCATGGATATACATATTTGTTTAACATGCTTCTTGATTGACTTGTGATTATTTTGAGAGTTTTTTTTGTAAGGTATCTGATCATCTCTGTCGCGATAGCCAACCCAATGCACTTTTAAGACACTTAGTTGTTGGAAAAGTCATATGGTATCTCATTTAGGGTTGGTACAATATTTACCCAGACTTGAAGTCCGTCCCTTATCTTTCATGGCAATGTTTTTAATAGGTGTTACGAGAGGGTAAAATTGGCATGTATTATTTTGCAGACACAGGATGTGAATTGGGCAATGGAAGCCTCCAGAAAATCCCAGAGTGCCTTTGCAGCTGCTTGCCTGACCCTGGAAGATGCACATAAAAATGACTGTATTTCTTCTATTAGGAGGGTAATTGAGTTCAGCTTCCAAGATGTTGAGGAATTTGTCCGCTTGGTTGAAGTTGCAATGAAAGCCATAGGTCAATCCAAATTTGGTGGTGCTAGAGATTAAGTCAACCTTGTAATTTATATGGTTTTTCTCCAAAACAGGCATCAAGATAGAAAAGACAAGGATGCCTACATAAATCTGCACTTGAAAATTTGCGAAGAGGAGGATTCAACAGATAATTACCCTCTGTACATGTGTACAAAGTGAGATTCGTTAGAAAATTTTGTATTGTATTTTCAATTCAAATGACATCTATTCTTGACGTGGATAAGAGCACAATATGCTCATCGATCCATAAGTTTCATGGGTTGGGAAAGGAGGAAATCATTTTAATTGTTCAGCAGCACAGCTAGGAGATTATGTAATAGTTCAGTTCTATATTTTTTGGCTCCCTGGATTCGGAGCCTGAGGAAAAATATCTTTAGAGATTGGATACTCATAGGCAACCATTTTGAGGAGGTTGAATACTAATATACTGATGACTGATCAATGTTCTACCAAAGCATTTTCTGTTTTGTTACCGTTATATTGGATTGTTTTATGGAATGGAGACCAAATCTTGGGTATGGTTACCTGTTAATCTCTAGGAAAATTGTTAAACTTGCGTTCTTCTTTTGTTTTCAATTCACTGTGCCATCTTGTCCATGCAAGGATATGTATTCATTATATAGGTATGTCACATTCTGTTTCACTATAATCGAGACTCTCCCATTCAGTAAGTTACTTTCAGTATGTTGAATTTGCAGTGGCGAAAGTCATGTTACTGTGTCATAATTAAAGAGCTTCTGTTGTTTCAGTTGGGTTTTGCGCAGTTGCTGAGAATTTTGCTGGCTCGTGACCTTTGTGGAGAGCATACACTATAGCCTTTCAGCTGCATGTCAGTTTAGTTTTCAATGTAAAGTCTACAATTTTTGTTTTGTTGCAAGAGTTGCCCTTTTACTTATCCGTATTTCAATATATAATTTATGTGGTTGGAAGTATATATTGATGCTTTGGGGTGTGAGATGTAATTTTATCACCATCTTTGCTTTATAGCTGCTGGGAGGTAAAACTATAAGTTTATAAATACTTTTCTGGGTTGCGATTGGAGAGCTCAGAAGCAAATTAATGATAGTGTAGTGTACCATGAATTCACAAGCATGTTTTCCTGGCGCTCTACTGATTGTTTGCGTATTACTTTCACATGTTTTCATTTTCATTCATCCATTTAGAAGTGTAACAATATTTGCCATTGGTAGACCTAGATGTTATGATCATAACATTTCCTATAATGATAACAGTCCAAATGGTTTGGATAGAAAAGAAGAGAAAGAGATAGGTCAATCTACTATGCCATCAACGGGTTGGAATTAGAATTGACCATTGATGGTTTGTGAATAATGTTGATTGATATGGCTGCATTATTAATATTCAGTGGTTGCAACTATAGTAATCTTGCTCTGCCTTTGGACGCAGGTCGTGAACAAGTGTTACTGTCCTGATTTTGATTAACAATTTTGGTTCGAGGAAGATGGAGAATGGAGCTTTTCCTTGGTCTTTAGCAGAAGTTTTGGTTAATGAGATGATGTCCTCTCTCTACAACGTACCTTCCTCCAGTTTTGTTTGTTCTTTTTTCAGTGCGAGTTGTTTAAGAGCACATATTTGTAAGGCAATAAAAGCCTGTTTTACCTATTTTTGCCTCCAGTATCTTGCACTACGTATTACAGTAATGATTTAAGCAATAAAATCTCAATCTTGTTTGTATGGTGGCTTTTTTTTCTCAAATCATTTGAGTTATTTTCTTTTGAGTCCTGGATGCTTTGTTTTTCATGCTTCTTTTTCAGTGTTTGAAGTAAGCTTCATCTTCTGGAAAATGGTGGCTTTTGTCAGAACTGAAGTTTTATAACAGGTTGCATATCTAAATCAAAATATGACAATACAGAAAAATAAAGTGGCCGTTGCATTGAAGAATCTTTACTTGTGATTTTCTCCTCTCGGTTATGAATATATGCTGTACTTAGAAATTATTATCACCAAAAATCCCTACAAGTGCAGGAGCCACCTTTAAAGTGATGAAATCTATTCACATCTCTAACAATGAATTCCCTCCCAACAATATCACTAATAAGCTTGAAAGCTTCATGACAATCATTACACATTCTCAAGTTCTTCATTATTCTAATGGTGACTCCTTTAGGTATACTCAGCAATGCAAAACCCAGCGCCAATCTCTCACTATGAAGACCAACGATTTCCTCCTTGGCCTCCTCCTCTACATCAATAAAGACCAAACCTATACTCCCTCCTACATACCCTCTTTGTTTCATTTTACCCTCCAACTCCCTCAGCAAAGTAATCACCTCACTCTGGCGTGCACATGATGATACATCTCCAGCGTAGAACACATAATTTGAGTCCTTAATCTCAACCCAACTGCAGCCGGGTTCTTTCCTAACCCCAGTACGCTTCATTTCTGACCGAAGACCCTGGGCAGTCTCCCACTCCCCACTCAATGCATAAGCGTTTGACAATGTAACATATGCACCTGATACCTGTTGGTTGGAATCTATTAGCCGTCTACTAGCATCAACAGCAATGTCAACCCTTCCATGAAGCCTACTTGCCGAAAGGAGTGTCCCCCACACCAAGGCTTCTTGATTTGGTTCGGCTTGGATGGATTTGGCAAGTTTGTACGCCTCATTGAGACGGCCAGTTCTACCAAGCATGTCAACAATGCAAGTATGATGCTTTGCATTTGGGGATATTCCATGATTTTCATGCATAGACTCATAGTATTGGAGCCCTTCATCCACAAGCCCTGAATGGCTACAAGCATGCAAGACACCAACAAAAGTGACATCATTGGGTCTTATTCCTCTATCGATCATTTCTTCAAAGAGTTGAATCGACATTTTCCCCTGTCCATACTTGGCAGCAGCCACAATCATCGAAGTATAGGGTATTACAGACGGATTTGGGATTCGCCTGAAAACCTTATGAGAATACTCAACACACCCACATTTAGCATACATGTCAACAATTGCGCTCGCAATCACCTTATTCAACTCATGGCCACGCCGAATCACTGCTCCATGTGCAACTTTGCCAGAAACTAACTGACCCAAGCTTGCGCAAGCGTTCACAACACTGGCCAACATGAAATGATTCGGACGCTCCAACATCCCCCGAGTAAATTCCCTAAAAAGCCCGAGCGCTTGCTGGCCTCCTCCGTTCTGTGCATAAGCAGCAATCATCGAAGTCCAAGAAACAACATTCCCACCTCCCATCAAGTCAAAAACCCGCCGAGCGCCACCGACGTCGTTGCATTTCCCGTACATATCAACCAGCGAGGAGCACACAACGAGGTTTTTCTGCACGCCCGAAATCTCAATATGGGCATGAATCTTTCTGCCTGTTTCGAGATCAGCAAGCGTGGAGCATGCGTTAATGACAGTGGCGAAAGTAAACTCGTTGGGCAGAACCAAAGAGTCCAGCATTCTCCCGAACAGCCACAGTGCTGCATCGGGGCGAGCCGTGCTGACGTAGCCGGAGATGAGCGAGGTAAACGACACGACATTTGGTTGAGGCATTTCGTCCAACACCTTGGCTGCAGAGTCCATGTTTTGGAGCCTGACATAACAGTTGATGAGGTGGTTGGCGGTGAATGTGTCCCGTAAAGAGGCCCACTTTATCGCAACGGAATGGAGGGAAGTCGCGGAGGTGGAGTCTTTACAGTCGCGGAGGCGGTGGATGAGGTGGTATTGCGACGGTTGGTTATTCATATGCCTGGACTCTCAATCAACAACTTTCTTGCTGTTAATCCTGATTCGGAAGAGACAAACTTTTTGCAAACTGACAGAGATATATAGTAGTATAAAAGATTGGTTCTTTATAAGGCCATCTGGGTCAATCTTAATTCGGTGTTTAAAAAAATCGTGAAGCAAGCAAGGCCCATATGAGCTATTCCTTTTGTCGGCTATATCAGATTATGTGAATAAAAAAGAGTTAATCTTTAACTTGAAATAGTATAATCTCTTTGTTTTATCTCTACCGAATCGAACAAAATAATGTAAATTCTATACATAGAGATAGGGAGAGGAGTCAGAGGACAGTTTAGTGCAGCTATTTTCACACCCTCGACTGACATCTGCTCATCCCAATCTTTACAGAAGAAATCCGTGTTTTTTTTTTTGGCTGGGTTTAAAGTTGCAGGTTTGGTTTTGGTTGGGTTTGGACGTTGACCATCGCAGGGTTTCGTCCTTGGTTCGGTTCAGGTCGCTCTGTCCGTTTTGAAGATCTGGTAATAGTTGGATGTATTGTTTGGTTTCGTAGCTTTTAATCATATCTATTTTTGCTTTGTTTGTAGGGCTGAAATGCAAAGAGTTGCAGGCATGCTGACAGTTATCTATAGAACTAAAATGTGATTAGTATATTTTTGTATCATGACAACTGATTATATGATTATCAGTTTCATTTTGGTTAATCGACCAATAGTTGCTGCAGTAGAGAAGGAGGAGCTTCCATTTTAGCAACTGTTTATGGATCTAGGTTAGGTGTTGGGGATGCTTGCCTTTCGTTTTGTGATTAATTCTGACTATTTAGAATTCATGCGGCCATATCCTTTAAAATCACCTAAACTACCAATGTGTCAAACAACCTTAATTATATTCATCCACTCTTTAGTAAGCAATTATTTTAGTCTTCCGCTATTAGTATAATATTAGTGAAAACATATAATTCTACCAAGTATTTGCCGGTCTCAATTTTAGAGGAAGAAGCATTTCTAGCCAAAACTGTGACTTTTTTTTCCTTTATGTTCAAATTCGCTTATTCTGTATGTGAAAATGGGATGATTTCAATTTTAGTGTCTTGCAGTTGTTCATTGTTAACTATGTACAGGTTTTGTAGTTTCTTGCATAATGTTTAGTCTTTTACTTTGATATTATGATAGTGAATGTTAACTGATAGATGATTGTGATCATGGACTGATTGGTTGTGTGGTAAAAATTTTCTCTTTGCCAATTGAATATGTACAAGAATTTTAACAAAGAAAGAGCTGCGGTGTACGAGTTCGGTTATTAGTCATTTTTAGGAGATCTACAGACACATTTTAGATATTAGTTTTGTATGTAGTTTAGAGACCATTTTGCTGTCTTTGGATTTTATTTGAACAGATCACTGAGGCTATACGGTCTGCTAATGTGTCCGTATTACATCTGTTATGTATCAATATGATGTCTTATTTTCCATTTGTTGTTGCTAAAGTTCTGAGTCATTGGTTTTCAGATATGCCGCGTAAATTAAGAGCTTCCAAGAGGAAAGATTTTTTTCGAACACATATGCAGCAAGAACTTACAGGTCATGAGACAGCAGCAGCTTTGCATTGTTATGAAAATGAGGACACAGGTGGATCCAGGCAATATAATAAAAAAAAAATTAAAAAAAGGGGGTAATCAGGACAATCCTGATTATATTGACATATGCGGTATGAATGATTTACCAGGTATGAATGACAACATACAGTTTTCCAAAAAGGTTAATAGTTTACCTCAGTAGCTTTTTAAATTTTCATGTTGTTTGGCGTTTGTTCATGTCAAAATATAATAGATATGTTGTCATCTCTTTCAGTATGTTAGTGATGACAAATCCTGCAATAGATATATTGTATGTTAGGACACCCTCATTTTCGGTAATTTTGTTATTTACTAAATATGATTTCTTATTTTCCATCTGTTGTTGCTAAAGTTCTGAGTGATTGATCAAATGTGACATAAATTTCAGTTATACCGCCTAAATTTCAGGACTTCAAAGGGAAAAGCCATTTTGCGAACTCCGGAACATGCGCAACAAGAACTTATAGGTCATGAGACAGCAGCAGTTTCACACTATTATGAAAATGAGGGTACAAGTGGATTCGGGAAATCTAAAAAAAAATGTTTCAACTGGCTCATTTCCTTTTACTGGTGTACAATATCAATAACATATGTTATGTTTGATTTGTGTTATAGTTACAAGTTCAACCTCCTATGGTCAGGCGCTCTATCAAAGAAGTTGTCAAGGTCAGCCGTAATGCATTTGGTGTTTTGAATTTGTAAAACAAATTGTGTTCGTACCGCTTAAACATCAACAATTATGATTACAGGTCTGGTAGTAGATTACAAAGATTCTGGTGGCAGTTCGTTCTAGTGTAATCACTGTGGCGCTTACTTTTGAATAGGTGAGGCATTAATCAGCAGTGTTCGAACAAATAACAATGCACCTATTTACAGGGGTTGTTGCCTAAAAGGAGAAATTCAGATTCCTTTGTCAGACTCTACACTGCCATTTCTTCAGCAGTTACTAGATCCGAACAATGGTCGACAAAGCTTACTCTTTCGTGAAAACATTCGGGTTTACAATTCAATGTTCTGTTTTACCTCAATGGGCGCGAAAATCGAATCTGATATGAATAAAAGATCAGGACCTTATGTTCTTAAAATATGTGGTCAGATACATCATCTAATGGGTTTTGCATTACTTTCTGGAGGAGAACGTCCTAAATATGCGCACCTATATATCTATGACACCAGAAATGAGGTTTCAAATCGTATGAACTCTACTGACCCACGTCAGACTAATAAAAAGACCAAACCTGACATTGTGGAAGGGCTGATAAAAATGTTTGATGAATAAATGAATTAGCTAAAGAATACCATAACGTAAGAGATAAATTTGAAGATGGGTTATTGCCTTCCTTTAACACGACTATACTGAGACCACAGCCCACTGATAGTAAACAGTATGAATTACCAACCAACGATGAAATAGTTGGTTTAGTTGTTGGTGACATTGGTGAATTTAATTTTAACCGAGATATCATTGTTCAGTCAAACGATGGACGCTTAAAACGGATATTTAAATTTCACCCGAAGTTTATGTCATTACAATATTCGTTGTTGTTTCCGTATAGTGAAGATGGATATAAGTATGGTTTGGAATTGCGACCAATTGCAAAAGAACGTGGGAATCGAAGAAAAATATGAACCTTACGATGATCAAATTTGTTTGCTACCAAGTTCATGACAGACCAAATGATTCAAGCACCCTGTTGAAAGGTGGAAGATTATTTCAACAATACTTGGTGGATGCGTATGCAACTATTGAAGAAGATCGTTTAGACTTTGTGAGAACACATCAAAGCGATGTAAGATGTGAAACCCACAAAAACATTTTTGTTGTTGCATCCTCCGGAATTAAACAAACCAGTGATCTAGGAGAACATATAATTCTTCCAAGCACTCACACTGGGAGCCCCCGAGACATGATTAACAACTATCAAGATGCCATGGCCATTTGCAGACAATATGGTAACCCAGATTTATTCATAACTTTCACTTGCAACGTCAAATGGCCGGAAATAACAAGATACTTCAATAATAAACAAGGCTACAAGCCAGAAGACCGGCCTGACATAATTTCTCGACTATTTAGGTTAAAATTAGATGACATGCTCACCTATATTAAATCGGGACAACCATTCGGAGAAGTTGAGGCAGATGTTTGCACAATTGAGTTTCAAAAACGAGGATTGCCTCATGCTCATATGTTGTTTTGGCTTAAAAAATTGTACAAATGTTATACTGCGACCGACATTGATTCAATTATCTCAGCTGAATTACCTGATAAAGAGGTTAGTCCAGAACTTTTTAAAATCGTTAGTCAATTCATGATTCATGGTTTGTGCGGAAAAATAAACCCAAAAGCTCCATGCATGCGAAGAGGAAAATGTATGAGATCATTCCCAAAACCGTTTAATACTAGAACCACATTTGAGTCGATAAAAGCACCCGTATATAAATGGTGCGATGATGATACTAACTTAATCGTTAAAAAGGGAGTCAATATCGGGACCAATTACTTTATAACTCCAATTTGTTACTAAGATACAATGCTCACATCAATGTTGAATCATGTTCTCAGTCTATGTTGATAAAATACTTATTCAAGTACACAAACAAAGGCCCTGACAGAGCTCGAATTATGGTACATAATAATGTAAATGACGAAATTAAAAATTACTTAAGTTGTCGTTATTTAACTCCTCACGAATCAGTGTGGAGATTATTCGAATTTTCTATCCATTCTAGACATCCTGCAGTTCAACTTTTAAAAATTCACTTGCCATCAGAAGAAATTATCGTTTTTAAAGAAACCGACTCTCTTGAATCAGTGTTACAGAATCCGTTTACAGAACATACTATGTTCACTTGGTGATTTAAGAAAAATGACAGTTCTGAAGAAGCAAGAAAAGTAACTTATGTCGAATTTCCTATAAAATTTGTCCGAAATGCAAGTGATAAATGTTGGACGCGAAGGCAACGCTATCAGACTATCGGTAGAATTGCTCATGTACCGCCAAACGTAGGAGAGTTATATTACATGAGGATGTTGTTGAGTATTCAAAAAAAAATTGAGTTACCAATGCCGGATGCAGAGAAGACAATGCAATTTAATAATAAACTAATGAGAGAAGAACTTGACTATGACTGTGACTCATTGAAACTACAACATTCAAATACAATTAGTAAATTAAATAGTTGTCAGAAAATCATATTTGATGAAGTAATTAAAGCGGTGGAAGAAAAAACGGGTCAAAGCGTTTTTGTCCATGGCTGTGGAGGAACCGGAAAAACCTTTCTATGGCATACCATAATTACTAAATTGAGATCTAAATGAAAAATTGTTCTGGCTGTAGCCTCATCAGGTTGCCTCATTATTACTTTCAAATGGAAGAACAGCATATTCACGATTTACAATACCAGTTAAGAAATTAGATTACCATTCGACGTGTGCGATCAATAAAGGTACTCATCTTGCGAAGTTACTTGAGAAGACAAAACTGATAATATGGGATGAGGTTCCAATGTGCAATAAGTATTGTTTTGAATCCTTAGATAAATCTCTTCAAGACATCTTATCAAACAACACACCATTTGGGGGCAAATCTATCTTATTAGGCGGAGACTTCAGACAAGTTCTACCTGTTGTACTAGAAGGAACAAAAGAAAAAATCATCGAGGCTTCAGCAAGCAAATGCAACAGGATTGAGGTGATGAGCAGAAGCAAATGGTCAATTTCTATGTTATAATCAGAATTATTTGGTTGTAACATTTAGACAGGTGAAATTTTCATGTATCTTGTGATGTGATGATGATTATTGAGGCTTAACCTTCTTGTATCAGTGATTCATGGTATGACACTTTCCTATAACAAGCACTGGCGAATATATGCTGTCTGCAAAAATAGACTCAAAGACGGTAGAATTTTTATTTGTACATTTCTGGCACTTAAAACGACAAAACATGACCTAATTACAACTACTAGGGTTATGTGGACACCTTGTTTACAGGCTCCCAAAATTGGGAGTTTACTTTTTGGAATGGTCAGTCATTTAACCAAGAACCGAGTATTCAGGTTCATGATCAAGCAATCAGGTGGTGTGGAGATCTCAGGTGATGATGGAGGCTCAATAAAGTATTGGAAGAGTAACAAGAACAATGTGCTTGTCAATATATCTGCTCACCAAGAACCGGTTCGGGACTTGAGCTTTTGCAGGAGGAACCATAATTCCAGGTATTGGAACTGCGATTTAAACAAACCAGGAAGGCTGAGTTTGGTCACTTAATCATGGAAATGAAATGTTATACATAGAATATCTGCCCAACATTCAAGAGACTCTCATGAGGAATGTTAAACATTACACTATTTCCCCTGCATATCTTCCTAAGAAATGCATATAGATAATCAATAGCTATCTTCTTCCAAAATTTCGAGTTCTTCCTGGCCCTTACTACAGTATTTCCCAGTATGTGCACCACCCCTGCATCTTTACAGTTGTTCAAGAACTCTATCTCATCAATCTCCACCCGGCTGGCTGCCTGATGGGTGGATATCACAGCATTATTTGCGCCCAATGGAGAATCAGCTGGCACGATTGAGTCCTCCGATGCGACTGACAGGTCTACAACGGAGTAAGGATCACTGTTATTACTGCCATCTCCTGATTGCCTAGTTTGCTGGTCAAGTAAACTGGATACATCAGAGTCTGATGATGCCTCCATAAGGGACTCAAGCCGGAGAAACATGAAAAGGCTCTCAAAGAGCTTTTTCTCAAAATTGTCGTCTTTTCTATGGAGATCTTTATACCCATATCTGGCAACACAACGGAACATGTGGAAATTCTTGGGTCCAATCCGCTTTACAAGGAACCGCTCTTCTTCTGGAACTGTACAGACAGGAAGGTACTTCACGCAGACAAAGACAACAACAGAATGAATGGCGGGTAGGTTGGTGATAAAGTGAGAGAAGATACGGGGAACTCCACTTGCTAGCTCAGTGTAGACAAGACCTACACCAGGTACCCGAACCAGTCCTAAACTAGGACCCAGTCCAAGAATCCATGCCATTGAAACCTTACTATGAACCTCAATCTCATAGCGCTTTACTGTACCATACTGCCAGCCATACATAATAATAAAGAAGGCTGCTGATATCACTAGAGGAACCCAACCACCTTGATTGACCTTGAGGAGTACAGCAGAAAAGTAAGTGCCCTCTATTATAAATGATAATCCAGTGAAGACCATGACGAGAATCCAATGGCAATGCCACACTAATATCATGACTAAAATCATAAGCAATGTGGTCACCAACATAACTATACAAACTGCCGTCCCTGTTGCAGCATGTAAGATCAGGTTAGTTGATGCAGTCTTTATCTGAAGCAGGAAGCTTGGAATGAAATATGAGAACACAATCCAAACGAAAGTTCAAGAACAGAAATGTGAATAATATTTGTTTAAACAAATACATCAATGTGAATAATAGCCATGTAATCACCTTGTCTACCAGATGTTTTTAGCAATACTCAATGAAGAAGATTCATGATCAGATAAACTTACCAGAGGCGTTCCCGATTTGGTTTTGATTTTTAAACCCAGCCGTCACGGCAATGCAGAGAACCATAACAATCCAATTCACTTCTGGAATATATATCTGGTGACGGTACTTCCTTGATGTATGTATAACTTTGACTCTTGGGAAGCAGCCAAGTGCAAGGGCCTGCTTAACTAATGCAAAAGTTGCAGTTATGGTGGCCTGACTCGCAACAACAGCAGCAGCAGTAGCAACAACAAACACGGGCCAATATATACTGTCTGCAGAAATTATTAATTGCCACCATTCAGAAACTATATAAATTTCATTGCATACTAGTTTACCAGGCACTTCAGAAACCATTAGACCAGGCACTTCATGGCTCATGCCCCTCCAAAGTTTTACCTAGCGTGTGATTTTATGCATACTTTCCCAGTTATTTGAAAATTATACATGTAAATTTCTAGTTTATACAACATTCTTACTAAAGTTAAATCTGCTCCTAAGTTTCGAAAGACACAGAGCATTTGTATATTCCTTTTGGATGCTTCATATAAAGGTTTTTTCTCCTGGAATTATGAATGAATGAGCAGAACTTCAACTTTTCTTCCACTATTAAAAAATGAAAATGTTCTTTTTATTATTGACACAATGCAATGTGGTGAATCAAGTATTGCTTCCACACTTCACTACTGGTTTTCTATATGCATCCTTGTATCTTATTGAATTAATTCTGAAAATATGGTGATAGGTATTTACTCTCTATCAGTTAGGGCATTACAAATATTTAAGTTATATATTAAATACCAAAGATTAAACAAACCTGGAATCGAATGGTAAAAAGCACCGTACACATGATCAGAATGTTTCATGAGGTAGGCAGCTTGACCAGAGTAGGCTAACAGAAGGGAAGGAAATACAATACATGTGAAAGCAATCTGTATTGACGGGACTGGGAAATGGGACAGGTCAGCGAAAAGTGCTTCTGTTCCTGCAAGGGTTCACAACTAGTGTTCAGAGACTGAAGCCAATGCATCGCAACTGATATTGCTATTGTTTAAAAAGAAAATTAATAAAATAACAAGCAATAAAAAAAGAGTAGAGTCAGAAAAACGGAAGATTGACCGACTGTCATAACAACCTAATAGAAACTTTTACCTGTTATACTGAGCATTATACCTCCCAGAGATGTCCACCCATCTTTTCCTCCCTTCTTAAAGAACCGATATACATACAAAGGTGAAAAAGCTTTTAAAATACTACTGTCGAATTTCCAAATGTTGAACATGCCAATCCCTCCAATCAAGAGAAACCAGAGGAGTACAATTGGTGCAAAAAGCCAACCAACTTTATCTGTACCGTGGTGTTGCATGGTAAACAAAAGTACCAGTATAACAACAGCAAAAAGCACAACTATCTCTGCATAACAATAGCATACTTACAATTAGTTTGAAGAAAATTCAGTTACAAACATTACAAAGAAAATGAGATTTGTATCCAAGCAAGGAGATACCATTACTAATCTGTGAGTGACGGACATTGATCCCACCAACTGCTGAAAGAACTGCAAAAGATAGAATGCTTACTCAATGTGTTCTTTATCAAAGTGAAAATGAGCAAGAATCTTACTCACTTCAACAACGCTAAGAAAATAGTAAGACATTAGTTATAGTAAAATCTTCAGAAAAGAAAAAAAATGCAAAACAGGGATAAACAAATTGTCGAGTAGTTCAAAAAAAAGAAAAACACATTCGTTACAAAGTTCTCTTATCTTAGCTGTGTAGGGACTCATTCAGGTGACAAACGTCCCACTATATAAAACTTTTCTAGAGCTCTCTTATAGATTCATCACTCCATTAGTTGTATTACAATCATTCTATCCATTCTAATTATCTGATAATTGGGCCCTAAAATATCACTTTCTTTACCTTGTTGCCCCTAGAAGTGGCAACTGGTATTGCTATTGAACTCCCAAATTTAATCAACATGACCATGAATTTTTCTGAATGAAATGACATTTTCATCCTTCTATATGTACCAGGAGACCCTACCTGATATGGCTGGAGTTAGAATTCCATCCCCAATCACCATGCAAGAGCCAATCAGCACAAGAATAAGAAGTGTGCTCTTCAAAAATGCATGTCCCTCCAACCATCTCTTGGTTTTTGCAGCAAATGATCGCTCACCAAATGTAGAAGAGCTAAAAGTTGTTAGCTCCTCATCTGTTCTGTCCTGGCTAGGAATAGCCTTTAGTTTGGCATGTCGACAGAGTAACGAATAAAGAGCAAATGTTCCACCTGTAATATGACGAAAGATAAGATTGAAGGCACAATGTGGTGGCAGAACTATATAGGGAAACTTTCATCATTGATCACTACTATGTTACTATAAAATAGCATTAAAACAAGATAATGAAAATCACTTGATCTATGGCAAAGGATGCTTGATGTAAAATTAGAATGATCTATAGATAATTTGAATTACCCCCATGCATTTGATCATATGACTATTACGTTGAAAAGAAATATTTTAGCAACATTTGTTATTGTCTTTACAGGCAACACTAGATACAGAGTGTCATTACTGGCCAAGTGGCCATGTCAGTTGGTGCAAAGGAAATAGATCAAGACAATACTTTTGTTGCATAAGGCACTTTGATATGACACTTTATAATGTAAAAGGGTTCATGACTCACAAGAAGGTGAAAAATGGAAATAAGTTTTCCAGAAATTTAACATGAAACAACTGTTATGAATAAGGGAACCCTCAAACCTAATGTAATGCAACCTGATTGTTTGCTGTTGCTTCTGAGCTCATGCCATTTTCGCACACTATGTGCTTGAGAAGTAACTCTTCATAAACTACGACTAACATTTGTATGACATTGATACTTTCAATGCTATAACAGATGCCTTTTTAACCTCTGGTCCACTAGAGATTTCAGCTAGCAAGCAATAGAACAAAGGTAATGCCTCATTTGAAGTAGAATACAGTATCTTAATTGGTTTGAGATTAATTACCTTGACCATTGTCATTGGCTCTACAGACGATAAATACATACTTCATAAGTGGAATAAGAGTGAGGGAATATATAATGACAGACAAGGCTCCAAGTAAATCCTCCGGGTCACCAATTCCATTAGGAAATGTATTGTAGAAGACATACAAAGGAGATGTCCCTAGATCTCCATAGACCACACCAAGGCTTTGAAATGCAAGCTGCAGGAGAATTGCTGTCGAAAATTTCTGGATGGAAAGAAAAAAGGGATCAGCTAACAGGAGCAAAACTACTTTGATACTAAACGATGTCTCTTAGCTCTATTCAGACCATGCCTGGCATGTGAAAGCTACACTCACATCTAATAATAAAAGAATCACAACCATTCACAAAAGTCTGACTGCATCTAAAATCAAAATGAATACACTTTGCACAATCTCTTTCTCTCTCTAAATTAAGTGAGCATATACAAGAAACAGTCAATTGGTATCAGAATATAAAATTCAAAGTCTTCATCAGAATTAACATATCAATTCATAATGGTAAATTGAGCTTTCAATACTTAAAGAGAGTACCTTTTCTTGATACATATTTCTAAGCCTCCTGGCCTCCTCGTCCATAGGCTGATCAAGCTGCTGATCCAAAACCCACACTCCACCTTTGCTACCATTTTCTTCATTAGTGGAACCCATTTGCCCCCAATGCTTCAAATCAATACAAATTGGAATAAAAATCCAATCTTTGATCTGATCCCAATAGTTTCCAAACCGCTTCACCCAAAATGAAGAAAACCCCAGAACCTAAACCACCCAAAACAACAAAAAGACCAAAACTGTAGTGTCTTTGACTGACTTCCCAAGTGGGTTCAGCTTCTTTTTCTATGTTGCAAACTGGGTTCAGGCTCAGGTTTCAGGTACCAATTGAAGCATAGAAGATGAACAATTCCAAATCCCATTTGGGTGTAGTAATTTTTGGCTGGGTGTGATTGTGGATTTGTGGGGAGGTGCTATTTGGCAGAGTGAGACGAGTGAGGGAGACTCTTACTTGGTATCAACATCATCAGTCATCATCATGTGACCAAAGTAAAAGAACAAGATTTCGGACAAGACATTATAGGATGTGGAGATTGTACCAGAACAAGCAGAGTAGATGGGATAAGATTCGCATAGACCAACCATGAGTGACAGTAAGTCAATCAGTAAGTGAGTTCTTGATTGACACTTGGTTCATCCAAGTGTTTTTACCGCGTTGCGGTAGAGACGTGGTTATCTCATCATTTGAACACATTTATGCCTCAATAAATGAAAAAATTGATTCACAGCACCAACCAACGTTGCACTTACACGAATAAGAATGGGCACCAATCATTCCCATAGTGTGTAATCATTTTGGCTACTTTGAATAAAGTATCTATATCATTTTTCTCAGACAAACAAAAATGGTAAAGACTAGAACCATTATATGAACAACATTTTTATACATAGAGTATCTGTCCAACATTCAAGAGGCTCTCTTGAGGAACGAAGAACAATACACTGTTTCCCCTGCATATCTTCCTAAGAAAGGAATATAGATAATCTATAACTATATGCTTCACAAAATTAGAATCTCTCCTAGCTCTTACTACGGTGTTTCCCATCATGTGTACTACCCCTGCATCTCTACAGTTGTGCAAGTATTCTATCTCACTCATCTCAGCCTCAAAATTGCTACTTGCCCGGTGTGACATTGTTAGTGCGCGACTCACATTCAACGACAAATCCTCCTGCGCTATTGTCTCCACGGATGTGATTGTATGTTCTGAATTGGAGAAAGGTATACTCATGTTGTTGTCAAACGGGATATCTCCTGTTTCAGAATCTTGCTGTTCAAGTATAGTAGACACATCATCAGAAGAGGCTTCCATTAGGGACTCAAGCCGGAGAAACATGAAGAGGCTGTCAAAGAGCTTCTCCTCAAAATCATCATCTTTCCTGTGGTCATCTTTGTAGCCATATCTCACAATACAACGGAACATGTGGAAATTATTTGGTCCAATTCGCTTTACAAAGAACCTCTCTTCCTCAGGGACTGTGCAGACAGGGAGGTACTTCACGCAGACAAATACCACAACTGAATGGATGGCAGGCAGGTTGGTTATAAAGTGGGAGAAGATGCGAGGGACTCCGCTAGCTAGCTCAGAATACACAAGTACTATGCCAGGCACCCGAACCAATCCTAAACTCGGACCAAGTCCAATAATCCAAGCCATTGACACCTTACTATGCATTTCAATGTCATAGCGTCTTACAGTACCATAGTTCCAAACGTACATTACGACAAAGAAAGCTGTTGCAATCACAAGAGGAGCCCAACCACCTTGATCGACCTTAAGGAGTACGGCAGATAGGTAAGGGCCTTCCACCAGTAATGATAAGCTGGTGAAGATGAGGACAAGCATCCAATGTACGCGCCACACTAATATCATCACCAAAATCATAAGAAAAGTGGTGACCAACATGACTATAACAACGGCCGTCCCTGTTGAAACATGTAAGATCTGTTAGTTTGATTTAATCTTCATTTCACCCAGGAATCTTGGTTATATTTTAAGCTATCAGTATGTCAAAGAAGACCGACTGAATGCAATTTTCTTGACATCCAAACCGGGCTAAACTTACCAGCAGCATTTCCGATCTGGGTTTGTTGGTGAAATCCAGCTGTCACAGAAATGCAGAGAATCATAAGAATCCAGTTAACATCTGGAATATATATTTGGTGGCGGTGCCTTGAAGTATATATAACTTTGACTCTTGGGAAGCAACCAAGGGCAAGGGCCTGCTTGATTAATGAAAAAGTTGCTGTTATAGTGGACTGACTTGCCACTATAGCAGCTGCAATTGCAATGACATACACAGGCCAATATATGCTGTCTGCAAATATTAACAATTAGCATGTCAGTTACAAATTATAATGAATATGCAGAATCCATGCCACTGTGAAAAAATGTATTTATAATATAAGGGCTTTCTTGAGCAACAGACTTTCATGGCATGAAATTCATCAGGTTTAATTTTCGAAGTTAATCTTAAAATCTACATGGTGTTTATCTCCTCCAAATATTACAAAAGTAACAGAATTGGCTCCCTACAAAATTTATAAATAAAAAAGAAAAAAAACTGCAACACTTTTTAGTATTATGCTGTATTTATAGTTGAAATATGAAACAAACCTGGAACAGACTGATAAAAAGCAAAAGCCACGTTGTTGGAATTTTTCATGAGGTACGCAGCTTGACCACAGTAAGCTAAAAGAAGACAAGGAAATACAACTACCGTGAAAGCAATCTGTATGGACAGGACTGGGAAATGGTTTAGGTCAGCAAAAAGTGTTTCTGTTCCTGTAGTGGTTCACAAACTGTATAAGTATTAAAAGACTAAATTCATCAATTAGCTTGCTTGCATTTTTGGAATAGACTAGGAGAAGGGAGAAGGGTTGCCATAACAGCGTTGAGAAGTTATACCATTTATACTAAGCATAATCCCTCCGAGAGACTCCCACCCAAGTCGACCTCTCCTCTTAAAATATCGATACACATACACTGGTGAAAAGGCTTTTAAAATGCTTCTATCATACTTCAAAATGTTGAAGATGCCCATTCCTCCAATTAAAAGAAGCCAAATAAGTACTATTGGTGCAAAGAAAAACCAAACTTTGCCTGTGCCATATTGTTGCGTCATAAACAAAAGTACCAGTATGATAACAGCAAAGAGCACAACCATTTCTGTATAACAAAAGTGCACAATGAGTTAGATTTGGAGACGAGCATAGATGGAGTCACAAACATGACTATGAAAAAGAAAATACGTACCCTTACTAATCCACTTGTGATGTACATTCATCCCACCGACAGCTGAAAGGACTACGAAGATAGCATGGTTAAGCATAATAACCACATCCACATTATTGAAAACATTAATCATTATAGTAACAAAAGCTAGAGGAGATCCAAAATTCTTTCAGAAGGGGCTCACTCAAATGGCTTATACTGATATTGATAGAAGTAATAAAACATATAGGGATGAACAAATAGTCAGCTACTTAAAAACCTCATTAACAATATACTAGTTTTTGACTTTTTTCGATCTTTCATCTTGGCGTCAAACCAATCTAACCAAGTGTAGTCCTTCTAGAATCAAGCCCTCTACGTATCAATTATATCAGTTCAAATTCTACCATATGTTAGAACTCAGAAACCAGAATCAAGGCCTTAACTGGAGGCTTCAACAAGATTAGAGTAACGGTACTCTTATATCCAGATAAGTTCAAAACTAGTTTTTTTTGTAAATTGAGATAAAAAGTAGAAACGGAATTAGATCAGATAGAAAGAAAGAAGCTACATGAAAGAGGGATAATAAGAAGCTCCCTAACCAAGGGTTGTTCTAGTCTGACATTTGAGTGAAGCAATAAAACATCAAATCTTGCATGGCTGCTGTTTAAAACCTGATACGTATATAACCCTCTTTTTGTTATATGGTAATCATGTATTTGGTTATATATGCACAACTTGCTTGATATCCAACAATGGAAGTGCACCATTATTCTACAAGATGCAAAAATCTGTTCTCACTTAACACGCTAAGCTCTAAAAGCTTATATCATCACTTATCTAACTTCATTTACCACTCGCACCATCGCTTCTACTTTTTTTGTTCTAACCTGCTCACATACCATTAATTGAAAGGATCTGTGATTTCAAGCAGATAATTCGTGACATTCTAGGATAGGCAAAAGAATGACACTATAATTATACCTGATATAGCTGGAGTCAGAATCCCATCCCCAATGACCATGCAAGAGCCGATCAGCACAAGGATAAGAAGCATATTGTGCAAGAATGCATGTCCCTCCAACCCTCTCTTGGTTCTTGCTGCGAATGATTTCTCACCAAATGTATTACGACTAAATGTTGTTACTTCCTCATCAGTTTGGTCTTGGTTGGGAACACTCTTTATTTTTGCATGTCGACAAAGCAATGAATAAAGAGCAAATGTTCCACCTGGAAACATGAGGAGGATAAGTTTACAAAAACTAACAAGTTTGTCTCATTGCATGTCGACAAAGCAATGAATAAAGAGCAAATGTTCCACCTGGAAACATGAGGATGAGTTTACAGAAACTAACAAGTTTGTCTCATTGAGAGATAGAACACCTAGCATCTTATACAAAACTCGAATTGCATGAAAATTACTTATGTACAACTATAATTTCAAATAGTGATCATTTCCTTTCTCTAACTGCTTCTACGCTGTCATAGATTATACTATTACTGGAATGGCTGTTGAGACTTGAGATTATAAGGGGCAAATATGTGAAATGGATCAAACATGAGAAGACTACCCTCCACAATTTGAAAGAAAATGTACAAGGAACAGCATTCCTTTCCAAATATTTATCTGACCTACTTTACAATCTTGCATAAATTCTTATAACCATTCATTCACTCTGTTTTTGTGCATCTGCTTGAATGAAGCACATAAATATATGACTATAGACCATTTTCCTGTAAATGGTGCCTATAAAAATCAAAATCAGTGCTTAGCTTCTCAAAGTAACTGGAACTTAATATACTGTTTTTAAGTATGCAACACTTTATGCCCTATATTCTCTTACTCCCCATTTAACTATCAAACCACAACATTCAAGGTAATGACAGCTCTATACATTGATTATATAGAACTACAACATGCAACTTCAAAGGGTTAAGATGAGTTACCTTGACCATTGTCATTTGCTCTACAGACAATAAAGACATACTTCAGAAGTGGAACAAAAGTGAGAGACCATATAATCACAGATAAAGCTCCAACCACATCCTCTTTGTCAACAATCCCATCAGGAAACGCGTTGTCGAAAACATACAAGGGAGATGTACCCAAGTCTCCATAGACCACACCAAGGCTTTGAAATGCAAGTTGCAAAAGCATTGTTGATGAATACTTCTAGTAAGAACCATAAAAATCAATGATCACCAATCAACACCAAGATTCAATCTTTTGAACATTTTCAATACCCTATACAAAACATGAACCGGGTACCAAACAAAACGTGATCATTAACATTTTGGAGAAAAAACACCTTATTTATGGGAGTTTCTTTGACCTTCTTGGCCTCCACATCAATAGGTTGATCAAGTTGCTGGTCCAAAACCCAGACGCCACCTTTTTTATCAGGGTCCTCCTCTGCAGCCATTGTTTTGCAGCTCACCTAATTCCTCTTCTCCTTATTCTACCCTACACAAATTCAACTCCAAGATTTTTTTTTTTTCTTGAAACGAGATTTGTTTTTGTTTTTTTCTTCTTCTTGTTGGTTATTGTTCTGAGACCCCAGATTTTGCTGTGTTTGGGAGTGAGTTTGGGGCAAGTGTTTGCGGATGGAGTTGTGTTAGTCTCATTGTTTTTCGGGAGGGCAATATAGGAGTCGATGATGGTTCGAGTATTATGTGGAGCTTTATAACTCTCTTCCTATTCTGGGTCTCCTACTCTTCCGGCTTTTGCCTCTCTTTTTTTGGGACTGATGACCACTTTGTGTTGCCTGGTGTGTTTGCAATGAAATATATTTGATTCCAGTTAAATAAATAAAAGAATAAAATAAACATAACTTCCAGGAGTACAAAACTAAATCTTTCACTATTTGATTCTGATCCTAATACTGTATATATGTATGCTACTATCTTCTTACAGAACAAAATGGGGGAGAGGCATTTACAAGTTTGATACAGGTATGATCTCAGTTTTATTGATCAATGAAGGCACCAAAAAAATCATAAAAAAGAACTTACACGTAGAAAATTTGTCCAACATTCAAAAGACTCTCATGAGGGACATTGAAGATCACACTGTGCTCCCTGCATACTTTTCTAAGAAATGCATATATGTAATCAACAGCTATCTTCTTGTAGAACCTGGAATCCCTCCTTGCTCTCACTACTGTATTCCCAAGTATATGCACCACCCCGGCGTCTCTACAATTGTTCATAAATTCTAGCTCATCCATCTCAGTCTGGTTGCTCATCTGAGAAGTGACTGTGTTGTTCCCATTCACTGGAGATCTAACAGGCACAATGGAATCCACTGTCGACATGGTAAAGTCCCCGATGGATGGGGAAGTGTTTCCATTATTGTTTAATAGGTTTTCTCTCGACTTCTCAGTTTGCTGGCCATATAAACTGTACTCATCCGAGTCTGAACACCCTTCCATCATGGCCTCCAGTCGAACAAACATGAAAAGGTTATCAAACAGTTTTTTCTCAAAGTCATCATCTTTTCGGTGGAGGTCTTTGTAACCATATCTTGCAACACACCGGAACATGTGGAAATTCTTGGGGCCAATTCGTTTTACAAGGAATCTTTCTTCTTCTGGGACAGTATACACAGGAAGATACTTCACACAAACAAAGACAACAACAGAATGGATAGCAGGCAGGTTGGTGATGAAGTGGGAAAAGATATGGGGCACCCCGCTAGCAAGCTCGGTATACACAAGTCCAACCCCAGGGACCCGAACCAATCCTAAACTGGGGCCAAGTCCAAGAAGCCAAGCCATTGAAACCCTACTGTGCATTTCAAACTCATAACGTTTCAAAGATCCATAATGCCATACATACATGATGATAAGAAAGGCAGCTGCAATCACAAGAGGAACCCAACCCCCTTGATCAACCTTGAAGAGTACAGCAGAAAAGTAAGTGCACTCCACAACCAGGGACAAACCAGTGAATATGACGACAAGAATCCAATGGCAGCGCCACACCAATATCATGATTAGAGTCATAAGCAAAGTGGTTACCAGCATGACCACCACAACCGCCGTCCCTGTTATAACATAAGATATTATGCCATTAGTGCAAGCTTCAAATGGAACATAGGGTTGAATAGTGAAGAGTAAGAGTCATATCAGTGTTTGATGATGATTTTATTTTATTTATTTGATGATGCATGAACTTGCTCAACACTTATGTGGAAGACTAGCTGGAAGTTCATTCGCCAGAAAACCAACCAATAAACTCTCACACAAATAGTGAAACTACAAGATTGTTTGAGAAATGTAAACTACTAAAACAGATAAGTTTAATTACTCATTGTCTCCTTTACAAGTTGTCCACTCCCCCATTCCTGTCACCTCCTAATTTCCCTCTTATTCAGTATGTGATAATCTATAGAAGTTTTTCACATATGTTTGCTCTTTAATTTACAAAAGCATTGAATTTGCTTCAGCCTATTAGCACAAATTAGGCAAGACAACTTACATAAGTTTCATAACAGAGGAGATGATGAAGTACTTACCATAAGCATTTCCAATTTGGCTTTGATTTTTGAATCCAGCAGTCACAGCAATGCAAAGAATCATAAGGATCCAATTAATATCTGGAATATATATTTGGCCGAGGAACTTCTTTGATGTATGTACAACTTTAACCCTGGGAAAACAGCCAAGAGCATGAGCCTGCTTAATTATTGAAAAAGTTGCAGATATAGTTGCTTGACTTGCAACTATGGCAGCTAGAGTCGCAACAACGAAGACTGGCCAATATATCTTCTCTGCAATATAAGAAACTTTTAGCATCTTGAAACAAAAATATGCTATTTCGCTCTTACATAATATTAGTTGTTCGCCCTATTTTTCTTAGCTTATGAGTAGAGAAACAGTAGAAAACGGCACCCAGTGAAAAAACTTTAGAGAGCTCAAGTTGTAACTAAGCACTCATGCAGATGGATCATGTTTTGTTGTATGATAGATTACATGAGACGAGAATCCTTGAAGATTAGAACATACCTGGAATAGAACGATAAAATGCTTGAGTCACAGTTTCATCGTTATCATGATGTACTACAAGAAAGGCAGCTTGTCCAGAATAGGCTAAAAGAAGGCAAGGAAACACAACTGTGGTAAAAGCAATCTGTACAGCTGAAACTGGAAAATGGGCAAGGTCGGCAAAGAGTGCTTCTGTCCCTGTAGTATTTCAAAAAAAAGTCACCAGAGTCCAAAACTGAAGATATTCTATGATTTTAATGAAACTTGAAGAGGGCTGGAAAGAAATATTAGGATGCAGAAAGGTTACCTGTTATACTAAGCATAATACCTCCAAGGGAAGTCCAACCCTCTTTCCCATTCCTTTTAAAATATCGATATATATACACAGGTGAAAAAGCTCTCAAAACACTACTGTCATATTTCCAGATGTTGAATATGCCAATACCTCCAATCAAGAGAAACCAAAGCAACACAATTGGAGCAAAGAGCCAACCAACTTTATCTGTCCCATAATGCTGCATGCTGAACAAACCTACTAATATCACAACGGCTACAAGTATGACATAATCTGTACCGCAACATAAAAAGTGTGTCAGTAAAAGACATTCAATCTAGTGAATCAGAGCTATACAGAATATTTAGTTCAAGTAACATGCTGGTACCATTATTCATCTTAGGACTGTTTACTTTGATCCCCCCAGCAGCTGATAGAACTGCAGAAGAAAACATAGTTAATCATGTATAATGGTATTGAGAAAAATAAAAAAACTCTAACTTATGAAATCCTGATGATTCACTTTTGTAAAGTTGATTAAATTAATAAATGCTTCTTATCAGACTTTGTTAGGTAGAAAAGCAGATAGATCATATGGACACAAATTATGATCTACGCTTCCAGTGGGAAAGATTGTACACCTGATATAGCTGGAGTGAGAATCCCATCTCCAATAACCATACAAGTGCCAACAAGGACCAGAACAAGAAGTGCATTCTTCCTTGATGCATGCCCTTCCAACCACTTCTTTGTTTTTGCAGCGTACGATTGTTCATGAAAAGTAGAACGACTATATGTTGTTAGCTCTTCATCGGTCCGGTGCTGATTGGGAATAGTTTTTATTTTGGCATGCCGACAGAGCAATGAATAAAGAGCAAATGTTCCACCTGCACCACAGAAACCATAAGTTCTCTAAAACATACGGTGCCTCATACAAAAGATAACATACAACTCCTAGAGGCATGCAGTTTGACAATTTTGATTTTTGAAGAGGACAAATAGTATGTTGTAATCAATTTCAGGGAAAGCACAGAAAGCGGAAATGTGGTAAACATCAGGAATGGTCTATTTGAAATGAAGAAACATAAAAGCAATCTGTAGCCGAATAATGAGTTCCAATTACTGATATTGATAATTAAAATTTACACTATAACCTTAGTTGGTAACCATGTATACTGCTTTTATCACTACAGGTCACACAATTGTGAATAAACCTTATCAAACTATAAGCTTTCTTTGCTGAAGCAAATCTACATACAGAATTTGGTTTACCTTGCCCGCTGTCGTTTGCCCGACAAACAACAAATATGTACTTGATGAGTGGGATAAGAGTAAGAGAGTATATAATCAATGAAAGAGCTCCAACCACATCCTCAGGATCTGAAATTCCACGAGGAAATGTATTGTAGAAAACATACAAGGGGGAAGTGCCTAAATCTCCAAAAACCACTCCAAGACTTTGGAATGCAAACCGAAGAAGCAATAGCGAGGAGAATGTCTGGAGGATAGAAAATTGCATCAGCAAGAAAAGAAAATATAATTTCAGACTCAACTAATATCAGGTAAATTCTTAACCATATAGCCTAACTTACTACAGTCATTAATATTACACTTTAATTGCGTACAACTGAAACCAAGAAATTTATATATTCACTTCCAACAATCAAAGATATGAACACCAATTTTCACCAGGTTTAAGCCAATTTATATAAGTTGGAAGCCTTTGCAATTGAGATTACATATCAGACTGACGATTTATGTTGATTGACAAGGAGGAAGTACTGTCTTAAGTTGATTGAATAATATTTGTACTCCAGTAGACTGACATAAGTTTAGACATACAAAGTCGAGAGAGAGAGAGAGAGAGTTACTTTTCCTGTACATAGTTCTAAGCCTGCCAGCCTCCTCATCCATGGGTTGGTCAAGCTTCTGATCCAAAACCCACATACTGCCTTTGTTGGTATCATTTTCTTCACTAATATCCCCTCCTAAATTCATTGAGACTATTTCAAATGATTCTTTCCTGTGCAGATTTCACAAAGCTATTCCTCTGATATCCCCTCTCCTCCTCAAATTGACATCCACTAATATCAACACGCTTATAAGAATCAATATGAAATCACTTCAGCAATGACTGAACCCCAGAGCCTCAGAATTTGATCTTCACTTGAAGTCCGTTCACATCAGAACTATGAATTAAAACCCCTCAATGGAATCTGCTAATCAAAGAACGAAAGAACAAATAGTGAGTGTTAGGTCGATAGGTCCAAGTCAAGATCATCTTTTTAAAACAATAAAAGACAATTCAAGACAGTATCCAGAAATTGACAACAGTTATAGGTGTACCCCTTGCTGAGCTCAATAAATTGACACCCACCAAAAGCTGAATGAACCAAAACCAAAGCTTCAACCTTGGTGACTCCCACCAAGACAAGCTGAAATAAATCAATCAAAGCTAAAAAGATTTAAACTTCAACCAAAACCAACAAACCCATCTTCAGAAACTTAACTAAACCACCATCTTAAAAGAAAAGGAAACAAATCCCATCATAAGCACATAGACCCAATTGAGTACAGAACAGCTCAAGAACACCTCACACAGATAGAAAGTAAGTAATGAGAGAGGAGACAAAGACCTCATAATTCCCAAGTGGGGTCACCTCAGTCTTAGCCACAGATTCAATAAGCAGCTCTCATGTGTTGTACTACTGAAACCAGAGAAGAGATGATGCAAAACCCAAGTGGGGAGGCTTGAAACAGAATCTCTGAGAGTTCTTGTTCTTCTTCTTTGCAGGTTTCCAGAGGCGGTTTTTGGCTGTTTATGACAGAGAAAGCCTGAGCTAAATAACAGAAATAAAACACTGCGCCTTTTTCTCAGTCTGCTTTAAAAGACAAAAGCTTTACACACAAAGCAATATCTCCGGATTAATAAGAAGGAATCTAGAAACAGACAGAAAGAGAAAGAGAGAGAAGAAGAACAACTTGTTCTGGTTTTTACTCTGTTTGGTTATGTTGGTAATTTGGTTCCTATAAATATTTGAGCTGTGAATCTGGAGCTTCGGAGTTGATTGGCACTATCATTTGTCATTTTTATAAGAGGAAAATACTGTACCTACCAACCAAAGGAAATGAATATTGACCGGTAAGAACTAGGAACTTTTTAGTTACTACTGCTATGTGGGAAAGGACGAAAGGGTGTCACTTGTCAGTAAAATTCGATTCTGTAAAGTTTTTAATGTTTATGTAAGTGGGCCAAATGGTCCCAAAAAACTAAACTGATTGAGTGTGTCGAATTTGGTGGCACATCCAGTCATCCACTCGGATATGTAATTCACATGTGCCTGCTTTTCGTCCATCCAGAAGAAAATGTGATCGAGAAGAAGAAGAAGAAGAAGCTGCAGTGCTGCATTTAGGCAAACATGCATGGTGTTGTTCCCTGTTTATACTTGTCCTTGGTGAGGGAGGTCCTTTTGAGTTTTGATCAAATTTGGGAATGAGATTAGTTAAGCCACTTTGTTAAAGCAATTGGAATAGATCATTTTCATGTACCAAGTTTTGGCGGCTAGAGGAGAAAAAAAAAACGTAGAATCTCAATAACTTTTCAATGTTGTTTCCGAAAGGATTTTTTTCCTGTATCTCTATTGTCAATATTTTGTTGAGCACACTTCTCAGCGGTGTACCGATACTGTCTCCACTTAACTACTTTTAAGGTGTTGAGTTTTAATCACAAAAGGCTTCGGTACAATTAAGTATGATACACTCACTTATAAGATATATTTTATTTGTCACTTTTCTGATATGCGATATATTACTCTCCAATACGTCCAACACGCCCCCTCACGTGCAACCTGACTCAAGGTCTGCACGTGGAATGAATTGGGACGGAACAAACCAAATGACACTACAATCCAATTGGAACTTTTCGATGGCAAGTTAAGAACCTCGAACTGGGCGAGAGATAGAATCAAGTCGGGCCCATGAGAATTGAAGAAGTATTTGGAGAGGGACCCGCTCTGATACCATGTTAAACAGCGACAAACGTGACATGTGGATCATCCTTGTACAGATATTGTCCCGACTTAACTACTAAGGTGTTGGGTTTTAATCATAAAATGCCTCAGTACAATTAAAAATAATCCACCTACGTTTCTGATGTAGGATCTATTACTCTCCAATACGTTCAACAAAATACACAAGCGTTGGCTAACTAGTTTGGATCGTGTTATCTAGCTAGTTTCTTTTGTCAATGACCTACGTATGGTGTGTTTGCCATCGTACTTGGTCATATCGGCACACAACCTGCCGAATTAGGGTTTCTTCACTAGCTCATTGCACGGATGGAATTGCTTCAAGTCATTTGGTTTTATAATGTCCATGTTAAACCGAATTAGACATTACTTTAACCTAGTATCGATCTAGAGACTTCTTTTAATGTCGACTAAATTTTACATCAACGGTCAAGTTACACTTAATAAATAACAACGAGTTTTTTATGCCCGAATATGCCAAATTTGGTAATTGATTATGTAGATCAGAAAACCTTCATCTAAATCATTTTATTGGACTAGTGAGTACATTATAGTTAGTATTTTGGTCGATTTGGAAGAACCAAAATGGTGCATTTAGTAAACAATCAAGTTTGCTATAGCAATACAGTAGTATACAGTTATACAGGTACGTCGATCTTCCCACCAACAAAAATCATTGTCTTGTTTAATTAGTTAGTTTAAAAATATCATGTTCTAAAAGACACTCGTCAACATGGGGTTTGGTCTAGTGGTAAATATGTTGGGTCTATTTGTTGAGCGAATGTTACAGTGATACTCCTAGTAATAAGAGGTCACTGTTTCGATCTTCCGCAAGTGAAAAACACCCTATGAGGAGAGGCCATACCCATGTTGCTCCCGGTCTCGGAGTGGTAGTCCCACCCGACCACCATTATTTAGACAAAAAAAAAAAAAACACTCGTCAACAGAATAAAACTCTAACCCAAGATTCCGAGAAAAGTTTCCCTCTCACTAATAACAATTAAAACAAAATTCAACAGTATAACCCAGAAGCTACAAACAGCAAGAACACACTACGGAAATTAAAGCAAAACGGTCCTCTCCCAATAATTATGTAATCTAGAGTGTAATGATTGTAATCCAGAAGCAGCATTCCAATATGAAACAATGAAATTATTACCACCACCAAGTTGGATCAGTACTGTTCACCAACGTCTTCGTCCATCAAAGTAGAAATAAAACTAGCCACGAAGAACAATCATGCATCGGATCCGCTATTTATTTCTTAGATTCTTGTATGATGCCAGATGCGACGAAAATTATTGTTTCAAAGTTCAAACAAAATGCTTCTGATTGTACGGACCTGGAAATTCCATGTGGAACACTTAACTTGCTGCATCTGCCAAAGCCAATCACGAATATTGTGAGAGATGATGATGAGAAGTGAGAATAGTACAATGACTAGTTGGGCAGGCTAGCACATGAAAAGCACGGAAATGGGGACATGATAGTGTGTCCTATATATGTGTGGAGCAACGGAGAGTCCTCTCTGCCTCATGGGGACATGATCGAATTATCTAGTGAGCTTTCAATGCCCTTACTTCTCGATCATTCTTAGAACATATTCAATAAATATATAGATTTTGGTTCTACATTAGTTATACTCGAAACTATCTGTTTGTTTGATGCAACAAAAAGATATAGATATAACGAAATGAATTTCATATTAGTTGTCCTCTCATGTGGATCACAATCTATTCATTTGGAGTTGCATGCGTGTAAATTAATTGAAAATAATTTCCGTAAATTGTATATAACTTGAATGTTATAGTTGAATTCAGAATCTCATATTTATTATGAATGCAATGTTTAAACTAATTATTATTTGCGTATACATAATTAATATAAACTTGGAATTGTATGTCAATGCAAGGATATAAATGGGTCTGCTGACACTAGATTTTGATACATCCAAGTTTGTTAGTATACAATCACAACATAAATTTGGAAGTTTTATAGACAAAGAACAGAATTTGACAGTTACATAACCGTAGAAATATACCTATTATCAAGTTATAAACTCTTTATATACTTGGACTGTGTTAATTGAGTTGTCAATTTTAAACAGTAGGCAAAGACTTTAACATAGACATGATATATTGCATGACGTTAAGTTAATATAGGTTGCAGTCGAGGTTTTAGAAACTCTCACACGACAAGTATGTTCTTCATCCATATATATTTGACAATAAAATCTCGATAAAGACGTTGTTCTTATGCTTTAGTGCAACAAAAATCATATTAACGAAACTAGTTAGTTTATTTTTTTCGAGGAAAACGAAAGTAGTTAGTTGAAATGTAATCAACGTTGAAACTTAGGTAAACAATATGTCAATTACTGTTACATGCATGCAACCCTAATTAAATCGTCTTCTTAGATCTTAACCGTCAACTTAGTCCAATTCTCATATCTGATCTCAGTTGACTTTGCAAAGATCGGTGTCTCATCCCATATGTGGAATTTGAACTTTTGAAGTCTCGGCAGCCCTCGTCAAGAATTCAAGATGTTAGTATTAGACTAGTAGGTATATATTTTCACTCATTACTATCTTGCATGTTCTGGATTTTATATTCTAGATCCGATTACATTATTTAGACTAGCCTCTTAACTTACGCTCACATGTGTGTTATTATACTTTCTCTTTTGTTTTTATATTTTATTCATGTTTTTTTCTGAATAAAAAAAATTGGATATGTTTTTTTTTTCCGATGAAGCTGATCGTAAGTAAGCAGTTACTGTTACAGTAAGCCAATAACTGCTCCACATTTGTTGCCTCTTTTTCTTCTATTTTTGGTTTATATATATATATAGGCAAATTATTAAAATATAGTGTTATTGAAATGTAATAAAAAAAGGGGACAATTTGGGTACTTAAAAAAATTAAGTGAAGCCAAACAAAAGAGAGAGAGAGAGAGGGGGAAATGAAAAGGTCTTGAGATTGATCTCGATTCTTCTGGAGGTGTGCCAAGCGAGAGAATGGGCAAAACAAAAGGGAGAGAGAGAACACCAGAGAACAGAAAAAGAAAAGAGATCGCTCTCGAACGTTTAAGAGACGATGAGAGAAGGGCGAGAAATACATGTCCAACACCGAGGTCCAACACTGCTCCTTATGAACAGTTCTTTAAACAGTCGCACAATGCGATGAAAAATAGTATTATGTTACATTTTCCTTGCCATAT
>NC_020493.1:5713556-5717761 GCF_000184155.1 Fragaria vesca subsp. vesca | reverse complement strand
TTGTTCCAGTAGCTTCTCTGGTATATATATACAAGGCCAATAATTGTGAGCTGGAATTTTGGAATAGATGATATATATATATAGACACATGTTATTTGCTTCCAGTTTTAATCAATTTCGTGGTCCTCTCTTGTCATTATATCTGCGTTTGTTTTCAATAACACCATAATTTAATGAGATTGTGACCATATTAACTACATACACAAATCTATTTCATCTATGGTTGGAAATACGTAATATACGTAAAAGCAAAATTTGAAACCACTCAATTTTAAACAAGGAAATTATTCAATTTCAAACAAGGAAATTATTCATTTGCATGAATGATTAAACTACTATAAAAGGAGCTCGAGTATATGTATAAGCGGAGCGGATTCAGTGCACCTTGGTGCACTTAAACCATACTAACAGATATAGACGACGTTAGTCACACCCAACAAAAACGAGCCACGGTAAAAACCAAGGAATTGATTGCTCTCTCTTGCTTCCCATTTATCAATCTCACCCCAACCAGACCTGACCTGATTAACCATCACCCATATGTCTACAACCCATCATCGATCGACTTGCTGATGTCCTAGAAATTATCGATCTTGTTCATCTTGTGGATGGAGGATCAAATTTTCCAATCCCACTCTGACCGAAAGTGAACCCTCTCATTATCTCAAATGTTGACTTTCTCAACGGCGGCATCGTTTGCGAAACATAGTCGGAATTTTGGGTTTCTTACATCTGAGTTCAAAAAGCCAAGTCCCTCGACGGCAGCATCATAGATCCAAGTCCCTCGACATCTGAGTTCATATGCAAACTCTAACCAGTAATAACTAAAGAAACCCAGCAAATTTGAGTTTCAAGAGCCGATATTTATCTTGGCTTGTGGCTATATCTCGGACATGGGAGAACTGGGTTCGGAATCGGATTTGACTAAAAGAAGCTTAGAGGATGAGAAAACGAAGAGAAAGGAGATGAGAATGAGCTTATTGCCCTTTGCTACATGTAATCGCCATGGTTTGATGAGGTGGGTTAAGTCTGGGCTTTTCTTCATTCAGCTAAAGCATTGCGGCGGATCTGCGACGTGGTTGGATATGGAATCGGAGGATTTTGGATCGGGTTGTCGTGCGGGTCGGTCAGTCAGGTGAGACCTGGCCGAGGGTGGTGGCGTCTCTTGACCGTTCATGGGAGTTTTGGAGTCATAGAGTCATGAAGGGAAAGGGAGAGATGACAGAGATGATGTGGTCGTTTTGTACTGGTTGATTAACTAGCTTTTTCTATTTCTTTTTAGTTTATATTTACTTTTTCATTTTGTATTTATTGATACAATTAAGTTTGTTTCTCTTTCTATTTTAGTTACCTTTTTTTCGTTCATTTAATTATGTAGTTCTATAGTAATTTTTTTGAATAAGGTAGTTCTATAGTATTGTAAAGCGTATGGTTGATTTTTTATCGATATATTAATTTGTTTATTCCATATATATTAAGAGTGTGGCTATTAGGACCTCTAAGTTTTCTCACTATACCTCTTATTCTCTCTACACCTCCTTTTTACTTTTCAATATAAACATTTGCTCACTATACCTCATTTTAAATTCCTAACATAACCTTAGTTATTTATCGACATATATTTCAACCAATTAATTACTTCTTATTCACTCAATAGACCTCTTATTCTTTTTTTTTTATTTCCCTTTTTTTTTCAACATCCATTATCCCTACCTTCATTATTTTATTATTATTTTTTTCATGCAAGAAAATGTTCTATCATGAACGACTCTATATATCTTTTTAATTATTTTTTCTCTTTTATACGTGTTATTTTTTCTTCATTTTTTTCTTTTGAATAATTTGATTTTTTTTGTACCTCATAATAAATTATTTCAAATAAATATAAATTTTCTATAATCGATAGATATTATTATTGTTTTTTTTTTGCAAAAATATTTATGCACCTTGCAAGTATATGCGTTCAATATCTATGATAATACAAAATTTTATGTTACATGATCGATATTGATTATATTTTTAGCTCTTATAAACTATATATATATGCTTTAATAAAAAGAAATTGAAAAACAAATATATATAAGGAAAATCATAAAGAATGGAATCAATTATTATTGAATTGGAAAGTCTAAAAAGAATAAATATAATATTTCCTTTTGTATAATTAGTGTCCTTAATAGTCATTATATATGAGGATGTATATGTCATTTAATAGTTCATAATAGAGTGAGGTCTAATGAGCAAATTTAGAGGTCCCAATAGCCGCACTCATATATTAAAGGCATATCAATATAAACTGTATGCAAGAATGTTCCGTCTATTTGAGTATTAGGTTTAGTCGTCTAGATAAAATTCTAAAACTTATTTTTCTGAAGTGATGTTAATAAAATCATTCAAAATTTGATTTTCAAAGAATTTGCGACCACATGCTTGAATGCCCAAGCTTCAACTATTATGTAAGAAATTTACAACTTAGGAGCTCCTGCCTCTAAATTTAATTATTCTTTGGAAATTTTAATAGATAAAAACCAAGAGATATAAATAGATGTTTGGTTGATCACATTGATCTGGCTCAAATCGAGAATGAATGTGGCTAAAGTTTGTACATACCATTTTAACCAACTCCTTTTACGTCGATCACGTTGATATACAATAGACATTCTGGTGTAATTGATAGATAGAAGAACAATCCATACTATATATTAAATCTAAAAATGGATAAATTTGATAGAAATTTGAGTATTTATTATTTAGTGAAAGTTTTATTTGTAAACATATCAATCAATATACGTGTTGCATGAAAAAATAAATAAATTAGACCACAAAGAATTTATTCAATGCTAATAGAAAAGAAACTGAAAACATACACATTGTGCAATACTCACACCACCACAAGTTAAGCGTTCTGTAATAGGTACAATATTTTAAATGAATCGTCGACGATCCGTCGTCTTTACAATTACGGTGTTAAGGTTGATCGTGCGGACGAACATTTCATTAAAGACAGTTATTTGTTTTAAACATAATAAAAAATAATAATAATAATCCCTCTTTGCGTTTCCGGAAACTAAAAAGAAAATAAAAAGTCTCACTAAAAAAAAGACTTAATTGTGTATCAAAAAAAAAAACAAATAAATAAAAAATAATAAAAGTCGATCAATTATCAATAACCTCTCCCATTGATATTGGAATTAATTGCCCATGTAATATTTATTGTAGCTTTACCTATTTTTACCATGTTGATTGGATTTTTTTTTTGTCTTAATTATTTAACGGTGTTAGCATCGATGTTAGTGTCATACAATTGACTGTATTAAATGAATAATTGTGATTGGTCAGTGCTATTGGTTCACTTGTACTTTGGTGCACTTAAGAACTTTCGATATATAATATATAAGATGTTCCATTTGTAACTCGTAGCAGATTGAAAAATGAAACAGTTAATAACTATATAAGTATATGTATATACTGTGTCATCACGTCATGTACTTAATTAGCTAACAAAACTAATGCAGTTCGACGATGAGAGGCGCATATATTATACATATCGGGCAGTCATGAGCAGTGGATTCCATGCCAGTAAGTAAATGGTTTATATATAATCTATAGCTCGATATCTTAGTACTATACTCTGTTTGATTATTGTGAACAAGATCGATAATGATGGGTTATCAGTTGATTACTATATATAATCACGCATGATTAACTATGCGATTTCATTATTAATCAGAGGTACGATGATCCTTTGAAAATGCCCACATAGTACATATGGATGTCTGGACAATGGTAAACATACACATATATAAATAAAGAATTAAATTCAGTTTACCCCTTTGTGGTTTGGGGGTGACTTCATGTTAGTCTCTACACTTTTATTTTCATCAGTTTACCCCTTGAACTCTTCAATTTCTGTCTGCCGTACCCAAATTCTCATATTCCGTTTGAATTGACCTTTAATTATCAGCAGTTAAGGTTCGATTTGGACATATAAGGTCCGATTTGCCCAAATTCTAGATACTGGCCTCACAGTTAAGGTTAAAATTATCAGCAGTTAACGTCTGATTTGGACAGAATATAAGACATTTGGTCACGCTTGAGAAAAATTCAAAAGTTTGAGGGGTAAACTGATGAAATTGAAAGTATAGGGATTAATATGAAGTTACTCCCAAACTTCATGAGGGTAAACTGAATTTAATTCATAAATA
>NC_020493.1:5685863-5713536 GCF_000184155.1 Fragaria vesca subsp. vesca | reverse complement strand
TAGAATTTGGGCAAATCGGACCTTATATGTCCAAATCGAACCTTAACTGCTGATAATTAAAGGTCAATTCAAACGGAATATGAGAATTTGGGCACGGCAGACAGAAATTGAAGAGTTCAAGAGGTAAACTGATGAAAATAAAAGTGTAGGGACTAACATGAAGTCACCCCCAAACCACAAGGGGGTAAACTGAATTTAATTCTAAAATAAACATAATTTGATGAAAAAACAAAATGAGATCGATAGTTTTAGACTTTATTAGGAGTTTAGGAGTTTAGGTCATGTTTCCTTTTCATTTTAAATGTTCAGTACCTCATGCATTGTGTTCAGTAGAGACCGAAAAGATATAAATTTTTTTTTTTTTTTTGAGAATGAAGTAATTGCATTAATAGCAAATTAGATAGTTACATATCAGAGAGTCATTGTGACAAGGCGCGTTTTTAGCAAAAAACAAAGACGCGTTTTTAGCTATTCTATGCATTATGCACGGCCTGATTATATTTCATATGATTATATGTACAAATAACTGAAGATAAGAAGTGAAAGAGATTTCACACTTCTTCAATTAAAGCACCTTTGGTAGACCAACTTCTTTCCATGTCAATCAAATCATTAATCACTCCTAAGATATCCTATCTCCAAAATAATATAAGATGACCGAAAGTCCGCTGATAGATATAAATTAGTTGAGCAATACAGACTGTTCATCATATTAAAGAAAATGAAAATTTGAGGAAAAAAAAACACATTGAGCTAGATATGTAGAAGAAGAAAGATGGATCTAAATAAGCCAAGCAATTCGATGAAATCTACATGGGATTGCGAAAACACTAGCTACCATATATTCTATATGTGAATATGAATTCATTTTGATCATTGCTTGTTTCTTCTTGTTTGCTCTCGTTTATCCTATTTGTTTTCTTTAACATATTCTTTTTCAAATTATTTGTTATTGGTCAAAGTTTAACAATTTCTTTAGTGGAGACATATATATATATATATATATATATATATATAGTGGTTGACCAATTTGGATAGGAATATGCCATTGAGCACGTAGTTGGATCCAATACAGATGGATAACGATGGAGCATGATGATGGGATTGATGGCTGCTTGACTTGGCTAGCTAGCTCCCAACCTTCCCTCCTTCTGGGTGTTATGTGGTGGCTTTGACAGCAGCATTTTTCATGTGGAAAATTTGTAGAGAAGAGTTGGCAATTCATTTGGACATTGTTTTATGAGGTTTAGTTTTAAGATCTGTTAAGAAGATCTAATACTTTTCGATCTCATGTATTTCTTATTTGTATTGTTATATAGGACGACTTTAGAAACTTGTTGTCACTGTTGTGTGATACATTCATTTTTTTTTTTTGGCCAATCTAAGATGAGTTAGAGAACATGGTATGTTAACACCGTCTCATTTACCGTTCAATGCTTATTACCTAAAAACGAGTGTAAAAATTATAAAAACAAAACATTATAACGATGCTACGAATAATTCATTGAGCAAGTTAATCCATTAACAATATACAGAGTAATTAGCTCCATGTTGCATATGCATGGCTGATTGGCTGCAGAATACATTAGGAAATAGGAAACATACTAATTTGATTCGTTAGAACAAGTTAAGATAGAACTTACTAACCAACACATATACAGACTTTGTACAGCAACGAACCACAATGAACCATTAATCTTGATGCATGCATTGTCGTCAACTTCTAAATAGCATGTCTTTCTTCTGAAAATACAACTCTTGACATCTCGATAGGATATTATTTGAAGCTTAACTCACATCAATACTAGCTAGTACTTACCAGAACTTGGGGGATAAGTCCATCCTAGCTAGTCATCAAATATGAAGTCAGAGTACTATGATTGCAGCTGAAAAGCAATCATGCTCTCAAGTCTCAAGTACTTGCTGGACTAACATTTAAGATATATCATCAAACTCTATACAGAATCAAACAAAAATCCATCTTTAATATTTTCAAATTTTGTGAACTCTAACATTATCAAATTAATCTGAATAATCCGTCACTTATATTTAGAATTATTAAGAAATTGTATGCCGGTGCAAATACACGGGTAAAAGGCTAGTGTTTAGAATTCTTAGTTTCTTACGATCTCATCTTCACAAAAGATGTCATTTGCAGAAATAACTCATGCTGACTAGTCGGTTAAGGGCTTAAGGCTCACGGCGCCGTCTTCATAACTAGTGCGACATGTTGGTTAAGGTTCACGGGAGTTTTGAAAGATTTAAAAATAGGCCAGGACCGGTCCAACCCGACCCGGCCCATTGAACGATCGAAGACTAGTTGAGTAGTTGGTCCTCGTACGTGTGTGTGTGTTGTTTTTAACTTGTAAACAACGACCCACTTTGTCAGTTGAACTAGAAAAGTAGAAAGTCCAAAAGAATTGTCGGAGACGGCAATGGAGTCACCATTCAAGGCGGAGATACTGAAGGGGAAGGTGGCCTTGTTGACCGGAGGAGCATCGGGAATCGGGTACGAGATATCAGTTCAGTTGGGCAAACATGGAGCCTCCATTGCCGTCATGGGTCGTCGTAAAAACGTCATCGACTCTGCTGTTGAAACCCTTCTCTCCCTTGGCATTCCTGTAATTCTTGTTGCTCTGTTTCTATTCAATATCTGTTGTTCTGTTCTTTATTTCGTTGGTTTTGGTTTCTGGGTTTCTTCATCTGTTTTCTGCTGTGAAGAATCTTTAGATTGTGGAAAACATGCTTTACTAAACATTGATGCATACATGGAGTTTGATTGTTTGAGCTAGGATACACAAAGAATGTGTATTTATGTATCAAAATCGTTGTAGTTTGGGAATAATGCTCGAGTTGTTTGTTTTGCTTTGTAGTATTTTGCTTATATATGTTGATTATTTTTCAGCTGATATGACATTGACATAATTAAAAGACATGATCTTGCGTTCTCATGATTACTTCAGACAGTGCGCATGTACAGAAAATTCAGAAATGAGCAATTGTTTACTCCTATGAGCGTGCCGGGTGAGTTCCCGGCGGCTTAGTGCAAAACTTTTTGAAGATGGAGTAAAACTAGTTCGTCTAGATTCCTTAAAATTTATCAGTAAAGTAGAGAAGGAGTACAGAAAGAGTGGCTGTAGGAGTTTCTCTAAATTGGTATATTGCATACGTTAGTTTGCTCAATCGGTGTTTGCAGTAGGAAGGTAGTGGCAATTCACAACATAACAAGTTCAATTTTTTTAATTTTATTTCTTCATTAGGTTGATTGTTGAAATGGTTGTGCTCTGACTACTGTCTACATACTTGATTCAGGCATTGAGTTTTAATGGCCACTAGAATAAGAGAAATTGTATTGTTGTATTGTTGCAGGCTATCGGATTTGTGGGTGATGTTCGCAAAAGAGATGATGCAGTTAGAGTTTTGGAGTCAACTGTGAAGCATTTTGGTAGGCTTGACATCCTTGTAAATGCTGCTGCTGGCAATTTCCTTGTCCCGTCGGAGGATCTATCTCCCAATGGATTTCGAACAGGTTGTGTCTTTAGAAGTATTTATCTAAGCAAAGCGATTCACATTATATAAAAGGATCTACCACATTACTATTTTCATGATATCACGTTCACTCCTATAGAACACGGTAAGATTTGATTCTAATTCTTTCATTGGCTCCTGTAGTTTTGGATATAGATGCTGTTGGCACCTTTACAATGTGTCATGAAGCACTCAAGTATCTCAAGAAGAGGGCACCAGGGAAGGACTCATCTGCTGGAGGAACAATAATAAACATAAGTGCGACTTTGCATTATACAGCTAGTTGGTATCAAATTCATGTATCTGCAGCAAAGGTTTGTCCAATTGGTAGAAACTTTATATGTTCCCCTGAAAATGGGAGGTACAACATAGTACTTCGCTAAAAAGGCTTCTGTGACTGAAATGGGTTCATTCTTTCTTCTATACCAGGCTGCTGTTGATAGCATTACAAGAAGCTTGGCACTGGAGTGGGGTACAGATTATGATATCAGAGTCAATGGTATTGCCCCAGGACCTATTGGAGACACTGCTGGCTTGAGTAAACTCTTACCTCAGGAGATGATGAGCGAATTAACGGCGAATCCTATAACAAAATTAGGACAGAAATGGGATATTGCTATGGCTGCAGTATATCTTGTGTCTACTGCAGGTTAGAAATCTCATTCGCTTAGTTACTATTGGTCAACATGTTCTTCTAAGAATGCCAACCTGCTTCCATCTTAACTTTAATGACTACATAATTTTAACCATCCCTTCATTTGATACATTTTTCTTGCACCCTAACCAGAGCGAGTCACTGAAACTAATTGCCATCGAATTGTGTACAGTTAAAGCAAGGTTTGATTCCTACAAATTGTAGGTTTTAGTGAAGGATGAGAAAACTGGTTTCATTTTGTAACATTTGTGATGTTTAATAACTACATAGGCGTCAGGTTCAAGCAGTACTTGTCAGCTAAAGGGCGCAAGCACACCTGATTCAAATTCAATAGAATAGATTAAACCTCTCTAATGACAGACCAAACAACCCAATTACATATTGCTAGTAACACTAACTGAATTTTTGAGGCACCAGCAACCTGTTCCTTCATTACTTAGGGATCAGTCTGGAATTGTTACAAACAGACTGGAAGGGTTTTTTTTTTTTTTTTTTTCTAAATTGAAATGATGCAACTTCGTCTTGCACACCTAAAATATTTGAATGACCAGATACACTCCTACACTAATTCTACTACTTTTTTTTCTTTCCATTTGTTATGCTTGTAGTTTGCAAATTATGTGTATGAAGATCACATTGGTTACATGGGGTAGATAACTTTCAACAACTAATTGAAAGGTTATACAAATGCCTTAATATACCAGTTGAAGCTAAAATTCGTATTGAATTTGAATATTTCCAATTACAGCCTGTATTTTCTTTCATTTCTATTCTGTATGGAGACCTGATCTTGAACGTCTCTTTGGTGCTTAAAGGGAAATACATCAATGGAACAACATTGGTTGTAGATGGGGCAGATTGGTTGACCAAACCATCCCATCTTCCGAAAGAGGCAGTAAGGCAACTGTCCCGAGCAGTGGAGCGAAGGTCCAGAACTGTACAAGTTGGTATACCAAAGAGCAAGCTTTAATCATTCCAGTTTCTGCTTTGCTCAACATGGAAGAGTCGGCCTAGTTCTATGAATTCCTTTTGTGGGAAGATACATACCCACAAACATATTGATGTAATGTTACTCAAAGCAATACAAAGTCGAATAGATACATTGTTTGATCGTGCAATATTCATTTTGACAGACTACACATTATAATGTACGTATATGTGTTACAAGCGCAAGGCCTATAGCGAGCACTGATTGACACAAGCATTAAACTCCAGTGCTTTTACTTAGCTCAACTAAATAAGATAAGCAATATGACTCCAGTGCTAGCCCTTTGTGCAGTTTACCCTGCCATAGATTATATTGGCTATATTTCTACTTGCTTGTATAATAGTTCTCGAGTATTTCTTCATCGCCTGTCATGAACACTTGGTATCGTTCTTAGGAGAGGACCTTCCAGTTCCAGGTATTGACCTCTCACTTTCTCGGTAACTAGTTTCATTCATATAAATTTCATCTAAGACGAGTCTTCGATATTCAATTATTCATCTTATTATAACACACGGTCAGTTCTATTCTAGGTGGCATCACTCAAAACAATTTTCTTCCCAGTTTAATGTAGTGCAAGATAACCCAAAAAATCGAATACTTGGAAAATTGGTTTATATGGATTCTTTCTGGTTGACAAGATAATATTTCAACTTGTTCATCAGAAAAGGAACATCTTTTGATGCCAGAATGACAGAATCGATTTTCCTTGATAGCTAACAAGGAACCTTGAAGAACCCTAAGGTAGCTGGAAAACCGAAAAAGGACTACCTCGACTGGGCATTTAATTCCTTTCAAAAACGTATTCCCTCAAGGAAGATGAGGTTAATTGTAAATGAATTGTATACCGTACTTTGATTAACCTTAGTAGCATTCTCTTTGATTAACCTTAGTAGCATTCTCTGACATGATAATTGGCCACATCAGGATTTCAATGGGCACTAAGCTTGAAGCATTCAATATCCAACCTCATTTACTGGTACAACTAAATCCCCTTTTCATTGCTCCCTTGAGTCTTGATCTATAAGGTTCCGAGTTTATGTGGTTTGGATTAAATAAAAGTGATCAGCTTTCTATGATAATGTGAAGAATCCAAGACGCAGAAGGGTGGTGGCACACTATATCTACTTGCACAGGGACTAAAGTTGAACTGTAATAGACAACACATTGGACCAAATATGCTGCCACTATGTTAAGAGAACCTAACCAGAACTAATGCAGCAAATTTGTAGTATGCTTTCACTTCCCTTCAATCTTTTCAAGCAACCAAGTCCTGAGAAGGACATGAATTGATATTCTTAGTGGCAGCATAAGTTTCCCTGTGTAGTTAACAGAACCACTAATCTCAGATACGCAGATAGGATGTATACACGAAAACACAATGATGGTCTTGAACCCACAATCTATGTCTAGAAAGAAAGGTGAAAAGTGGGTTGTCCCGTGCATCTTTACAATTCTTGTTCTACTGGTGTGCCAAGTTTGACTGATGATGTTCAAGTGAATGGAAATGTTACAATGAACATTACACCAAAATATAATGAAATGCCTAATGACACTGCAACCAAATCCTGTGGCATACAAGGACCTGAACTAGTCGGCCAACAATCAATTCTCAGGACACAAATATGCTTTAATGCACAACATGTAATTTGGCATGCAGAAATGGACTAACATTGGTGAGGCATGGGGTTTCAGTGAACTTTCTTAGCAGCAAAACTGCCAGAGTGAGATGGGAGATTTGTTATCACCGCATCATCTCCAACTTCAAATGCCAACTACACCTATACTCATTGGAAGCACAGAGCTCCCTATTATGGAGAGCTAGAAGTTATGTATAGATATAAGACAGTCAAGGCGATGATCAGTTGCTATGAGAACAAGTCATTGGGCAACCTGGCTAACCCATGTGCACTTCATATTCATAGTATTATCATGATATGAAATGAACAAGTGATCAGATAACATATTCACATAAAATAGCAACCAGTTCTGAAGAATCACATCTAACCGAACGTAGGCCTATAAGCACGGTACTAGCTATGTATAATACAACCTGTATACAGAGATGTTTTAACATGGTTTTTGTGATTCATATTCTTCATTTTCTTTTCTATTTCAACTAATCCTTCAATAAGAAGGTATTTTTTCAAACTAAACACTAATATTTCTTATTATTTCTCCTGTGCTGTTTTCTTCATTTTCTTTTCTATTTCAACTAATCCTTCAATAAGAAGGTATTTTTTCAAACTAAACACTAATATTTCTTATTATTTCTCCTGTGCTGTTTCACACTCAAAGATAAAATGCAGTTCATTTCTAATGGCGTAGTAGTCAATTAAAAGTTAAAAACTATTAAGTAACTCTTAATAGTATTACTCACTTACCATACCATGCACTTCATATTCATAGTATTACTCACTTACCATATCATATAGTCTAGTCCTGTGGAGATAAATAGGGGGAACAAGTTTTAGCTCTATCCATCCAATAAACTAAGGGATACAAAAACGTCTAAAATAATTGTTAACTGGGTTAAAACAAAAAAGGTAGACTGTCATTTTCTGTTAATATGGATAAATCCAATGAACAACCAAATTAATGAAGCAATTCAACATCAAAACTAAATGTAATACCGCAGCTAGATCCATACAATAGTTTCCAAATTTGACTAGAAAATTCCAGTTTAGATACAAAATGACAAAGGGTTAGTACACCAGCACATTGTTTACTTGATTATTCTTAATTTATCTTTTCCTAAGCAACCAATTAGGTAGCAATAATTTCTTATCTAATGAATGAGGCGCCATATAATACCATTCAAGATACCCCTGTTCTATTGAAAGTGCAGTAACATACAGAGTCTCCGGCACATAGAAACCACAATAAGATGCAAATCTCAGCAAATGAGAACCAACAACTAACCAAAACATTTATTAGAAAAAGCAAAAAAAAAAAAAAAAAAAAAAATACAAAACATGTATACAAAACCACAGAAAACAGAATTGCATAAAACCTTTTTCAATTTTTTTTCCTTTCTTGACAACAATAGTACAAAGAAACTTACACATAAATCCAAAGAATGAGGCGCCATATAATGAACACATTCAAGATACCGCTGTGCTACTGAAAGTGCAGTAACACACAGAATCTCGGGCACATATCACAAAACAATAAGATGCAAATCCCAGCAAATGAGAACCAACAACTAACTGAAAAATTTATTAGAAAAGAAAAAAAAGAGAATACAAAACATGTATACGAAACCACAGAAAACAGAGTTCCATAAAAACTATCTCCAATTTTTTTTTTTCCTTTCTTTACAACATTTAGTACAAAGAAACTTACACATAAATCCATTCCAATCTTTCCTTTGTCAGGCATCCAAATTCTCCATCTGAATGCTGCTCTTGAGCGGCACGTACTCCCCAAGATACCCTCCCAGATGATCATGCAAAGCACTCTTATCGATCCCCTGATGATGATAGCTCTTACAAACATAGTAAAACACACTCTGCAGCAACAACCCCACCAAGTTCACAATCACCAAAAGCCCCACAAGGAACCCTCCCACCACAATCCTCACGAAAACACCGTAATCGCTCCCGCCGTGCACCACCACCGTCCCAAACACCCATCCGATGATCCCACAGCTCGTCAAGTACCCGAAAACCAGCACAAACGCCATCCCGGTCTTCCCCTTCATCAACTCATAGCTCTTCCTCATGGCCGCGAACCCATAAACCGGCTCCAGCACCGACACCACACTCGCCAGGTGCCACAGAGCCGTAATGTACACATGCACAACCAAGAAGAGCACGAAAATGGCGAGGCCGGAGAAGAGAAGCAGCAGCGGGTTCTGCGAGTCGACGGCGATGATGAGAAGGACGAGGAACCCTAGGAAGAGGAGGTTGTAGGCCACCATGAGGAGAGAGACCCAGAGGAAAGTGATGAAGAGGCGTTTGAAGACCTTGGGGATGGCGGAGAGGGTGTTGGAGAAGGAGACGGGCTTGGAGGTGTAGAGGGAGGCGGCGGTGAAGACGACGGCGGCGGTGGAGAGGAGAGAGAAGGCGAAGAGGAAGATGAGGTAGAAGAACTGGAAGAGGAGGAGGAGGGTCCATTTGTGGTGGAGCTGGGCCGGGTCGGTGGATGGGCCTTGGAGCTGGTTGAGGAGTGGGTGGGTGAAGAGAGAGTGGGCGAGGATGGCGAAGGAGAGAGGGAAGATTAGGGTTAGGGTTATGAGGTAGAAGGTTTTCGGGGACAGTTTCGGGATTGAGGTCGATTCTCGGAGAATGTCTGGGAGAGACAGAAATTGAAGCTCCTCCGGCGCCAGATCCATCGTCCGATTGAAGAAAGGTCCAAGCTTTGATCGGAAATTTTGGGGGAGATTTTGAGGTCTGGAAATTTGGGGAAGAAAGACTGGGGCTTTTTCGAAGAAGAAGAAGAAGAAGAAGAAGAATAGGAGGTGGCAGAAGAGAAGCTTGTCACTTGTCGGCACGTCGTTTTTGACTGTTTAACGCGGTTAAATTAAATTAATTAATCTCCTAGGCTAGTTACTTTCACTCTAGTTAAATTAAATTTTAGATGATTTTGGTGTTGGAGTGGGCCGGTGATTTGGGATGGGAGGACACGTGGCGGAATTTGAGTGGGCGGGTGATGGGGATGGTCTTAAATTGAAGGCTTTTACCCAATCGAAGTAGGAGTGATTAGTTACTTGCTTTTCTGGAAACAATTACTTGCCTATTTGATGTGCTTGTTTAACTTCTATATAAACCCTCTAGCTCTTTCATATTGAGAGACATGCAGTGATCACAACCGGGGAATTTCTACGTTTAGTGGAGGTTGTGGGATTGTAAAGTTGGATATATTGAGAGTTTGAGATAATGTTGTTATGGATTCAGATCAAGGTATTAAAGATTTTGTGGCGGTTTTGCGTCGCGTGTTTGATGATGTTTAATGCGTTCGCGATATTGAATGAGGAGAGGCTCCTTACTCCGAGAGGATACACATTGCGACGCAATCAACCATTATTGGCGGCGCTTATACCAGTGTGTCATACGGCCCGCTTCTTCAGTTTTCTTCTCATAGTGTTGAACACCATTGTCATGCTAGCCTTGTTCAACTCGACGATTGTCAAGTTCAATTTGTATTTTACGGTTCTATTACTCACAATTACTCTCTGCACGTACTTGAAGAGGTACATCCCCAAGTTTGTTGAAAGAAAACCCGGGTTTGAAGGGATTCCTTGGAAAGCAGCTAGAATTGGTGAACGCTTGAGCCCTTGGATTTCTGCTGGATGTCTTATATCTTCGATCATGTGTACGTTTCTCTAGCTAGGTCCTATTTAGGAGGCTTGTTTGAGTTGATATATCACTAAGTTGTACTAATGCGAGTAATGTCCTAAGTATTTTGATTTTGGTGAGAAAAGAATTTTTGGATTGAATTTGTAAGACGACATAAGTATTTCATGCCTCTATATACAATCTAGAACTAGTGATGTACTCTCATCTCAATTACTCTCATCTCTCAATAATATTGTCACATGCATTTTCATGAAAACATGTATATTGGAGAACTAGCCTATATTCTTTTTTTCTAGCTGCTAGGATCGAGTTCTTATTTATTTGATGTTGGTTTAAGATAGCGATGGAGCATCTTCCTACTGACCTTCTCCCCTCCCGCACCAAGGGACCGTTTTCACCTTTCTTGGAAAGCATTTCAACAATGGAAGGAGACTGCCATGAAGGAGGGCTCGCAGAGGGGTCCCTGAGAGATCGAGACCTCTGAAGGACAACCAATTCAGTCCCTCATGAGAGACCTATCGGCCAATATGGGGCTGTGCTTGTGCATATGGTTCTTCACGTGAATGCAATTTGGCAAATGAATGTGGTTGCGCAGATGATCACTAATGTCACCATTTGCATCCTTGAGAATCCTGTCTCGGACAGCCCTGGTCATGATCAGACCCTCTACTACGTATCCGATCCCAGAATCTCCTCCAAATGAAACTGAATAAATTGTTCGGCATGGTTTCTCTCAATCATTACATAGAATGGGAGTGCATTTCCACCAATGGCAGTCCCACTAACATTCTAGCAAGCTTGAGATAATGCCATAAATCACCAGCAATCAATTACACACCTTCCATCAACAAGAAGATAAAACTCAACTACAATTCAATTGACAACATTTCCAAGTATAACAGCACACACTTGCACTTTTGCAAACTCCCTCAAAAAAGCATAATTTCTCACTCAAACACAATAAACCCCCCATTAGTTCATCATAGACAGCACCAAATTACAAATCTTTGAAGTACTAAACCCAAATGGAAACCCCAAAAAACACCAGAAACCCAACTCCCTAACAGTTCCACAGTACAAACTAAACACAACCCATTTTCCCAAACCTCAGAACCAATCAAAACACAAAACCCTTTTGCCCCCAGACCCAAAGACTCCACCTTTATGAGCAAAATGATATGCATGTTCTCTACTCTTGAAAGGTGGTGGTCGGTGATGATCGATAGCTAGGTCTAACTAGCTGCGCTGCTTGCAACTTTCACACACAAAAACACATACTCATAACAAGAAAGCGGAAGAAGTGATATAATGTACTTTACTTCTCCTCGTGAACCTAATATAAAACCGTGTTCTCGGGTATTTTACTTCCCCCAAATTTTTATTTCTCGGGGGTTAAGTGATTTTGTTTGTCTCGGTTGCTCAAGCAGTCAAGGCTCTAAACCCTAGCTAATACTCCTCCTCCCATATATCTCTACACAAATTTGACCTGCTCCTTCTTCTGTTTGGTTGATAGAGGCCATGTCCAAGTACATGGAGTATTTGGACTACGACGACGAAGAAGGGGTTTTCCCGATCAATTGTAGGCGTCCCAATGCTCATGGAGGCTTTCATCGTCCTAACAACTCAACCCTTCAGCCTCTCTCTAATCGCCACCAGAAATTCTCCACTCGAATCCGAGCTTCGCCTTTAGAGGTACAACTTCCTTCTTCAAACCAAGCAAATACAACTTTTGACTTCTTATTGTATCCAACTTTCTTTGAATTGGCTGTTTCTTTGTTTGGTTTCGACTCTGTATGTTTGGTAGGTACAATTTCCTTTTTGATTTTTCAAACCAAAGAAAGATACATATGTTCGGTTAGAGTTGTATGATTAGTCCTTGCTATTTGATTGAGGGATAAACTTTTGTTGGCTACAAGAGGGGAAGGCAGGTTCAATGCTGGCATGTTCAACAATGTGACAACTTCCATTAGGGAGTCGGCCATCGGAAGAACCAAAACTACTGATAGAGCGGATCATGCTACTGTTGAGAAGGTGCAAGAAAATAAACTTTATAGTCCTTCGGGCTTTTTCTGGAGAGCATATTTAGTACACGGCGTGTATCTTTACATACATACATGAATAGTTAAGATTAGATGAAATAATAAAGAAATATGGTGATCAAACATATGAATTGTTATGAACGGTTAAGATTGTGTCGTGTAAATACACGTGGTGCATATTTCCCAGTCTGTAGTCATTCAACTGTGTTAGTTAATTGGTTTTAACGATACCAGGTCCTCGATTGCAAAACCGCCAAGATTGTATACAAATTGGTGGGACGTGATGTATTCAAAGATCCAAATGGCTGCATTTCCACTGGGAAAGAAGTATGTTGTACGTGCATTATCTTACTTCTAACACCTGAATGTAATTTTGGTTTGTAAATGCTGAAGCTAGCTTTTAGTTTCCGGCCATCTGATAAATAATATGTATTTTCATGCATTATTGAACAATTCCTTCTCGAGCAGGCGAATGTTTATCACGCAACCAATTCTGATGGCCAGGAACTTGCAAATTTGCAATCAAAGTGCTCAAAACATCTGTTCTGGATTTTAAGTAAATTCTGCTGCACTTTTGGCCTTTTCACTGCAGTACTGCTAGTGCCAAAAGGTGCATATGATGCACATGTATGACTTTTGAGATATATATGTGTTCTATATATGCCCAAGTGCCTAACAATCTAAAATGCTCATCATTATATTGTTGCTTCTGAAATACAGAATTTCTTTTGCACTCATGTATATTGTAAATTTTTTCTAAATTTTGATTTTTGATCGGAAGTTGACCATGAAATCTTAGTGCACAACCATAAAGAAATATAAATATAGGCTTACAGTTTCTAGGGCCAGTGGATAGTTATCTCGATAGTGCATATATATTCATTTGTGTTTCTTCTATTTTCTCCAGGCATACTAATGCAGGACCTAAATGGCAGAAGTCATTAAAGGTCTATAAGAGACGAGGTAAAGAAGGTTCCAAGGCTCAGGCTTTGATCTGGCATTCAGTAGATGATGATGTGTCTACATGGGATCTTGCTTGATGCATGCGGGCATCAGCAAGATTTGCCTAGCTTTGGAAAGATTATAATTTCTTTCTTATTTGGGATTTGTTTTGTTATTGAGAATCTTTTAAGTTCTAGGTTATTAGGTTTACTTGATCCTAATTGTTTTAGGTTTTCTTTACCTCTCTATATATAGAGGTCTTTTGTAGTCTTTTGTTCTCAGAGTGGGATTAATAAAAGTTTGAGAGCTTTGCTTTCTATTTGGGTTTGTGTGATGCAGCCTACCCTCTGGTGTGATGCCTGAGGTTCTACTGGTGTGATATCAGTAGTTTTCATTCTATCCTTCATATTTCTGTAACCTAATTCCTCCTGTGTTGAAGATATCCAATAAACCCGAGTATTTAAGTTCTTAAGTTACTGGTGCTGCATTATTTTGGCTTCAGAGCCAGGTTGATCCAATGGCTACTCGGTCAGGGAAAAACTTCAGGGGTCGTTTGACTGACAACCAGCGAGATGGTTTGCTACTGAAGATTTTGGAACAACTTGAGTTGATGGACACTCGGGTCAAAAAACTAGAGGATCATGGGAAAGCTTCCGCGACTGATACGACAGAAAAAGGAGAGGTCGACGTTGAGAACAACGACGTTGAGAACAACAACAATATCGACAAAGACGAGCCGGTCCAAGACAAGCAATCTTTGGGGGATTGGGTTAAGGATTTTCTCGAGAGTAGTGGTGAGCACAACAAAGTGGATACCGCTGGAGACATCACGAAGAAAATTAAGGTCGATGTTCCCGATTTCGAGGGGAGGACTGATCCTACAGTGTTTTCAGATTGGCTTGCTAGAATCGAAGAATATTTTGACTGGTACGACATGGATGATGAGCGCCGGGTGAGATATGTAAAGATGAAACTTGTGCTTTTAGCAAAAGTATGGTGGGCTGGTGTCGAGAATGATATAAGGAGGTTGGGACAGCACCCAATTAGTTCTTGGCAAGAGATGAAGGCCAACTTGCGAGAGAAATACATGCCATCGAATTACCTTGACAAACTATGCGACCAACTCACTGCTCATAGGCAAGAAGACATGGCAGTATCGGAGTACATGCAAAAGTTTGATGAGCTGAAGACAAGGAGTCAAATTGTAGAAGACCCAAGACAGACTCTTGCAAGGTTCAAAGCTGGGTTGAGGCCTGATATAAGGAGAGAGATGATTCGGCATCCGGTCTATAGTCTAGAACATGCTTTTCAGGTTGCTCTGGATTTGGAAGAATATTTGGGATACACCAAAGTGAAGAAATTTGGAGGTCAAGGTAACGAAGTCGTTCAAAAGAAAAACTTTGAGATCACTGGCAAGGCACGGCCAGGAACAACTCCATTGTTCAATCGAACACAAGATTCCAAACCTTTGTCTTCAAAGACCGCTGACTCAAGAACTTGTTTCAAGTGTGGGCTAGCAGGTCACATGGGATACCAATGCCCACAGAAGAATCTGCATATGGGGAAGGAGCAAGAGAAAGAAGCAGAACAACAAACAGCGGATGCTAGCTTTGACTATGGAGAATATGTTGATGATGACCTTGAGGAGGAAGGCTTAGACACTTCGCTTATCTCTGTCGTTAGGCGTATTTTGGCAGCTCCTAAAGTGGAAGAAGAGGATTGGCGTCGAACTGCCATTTTTCAAATGCTAGTTCGATGTGGGGACAAGGCACATAAGTTAATCATCGATGGTGGTAGCTGTATGAACGTTGTCTCGAGTTCAACGGTTGAGCGCCTTAAGCTTCCAACACAGCCTCACCCACAACCATACAGGGTAGCGTGGATTGATAGCACTCAGATTCCAGTAACTCAATGATGTCTTGTTTCGTTCTCTTGTGGTGACTACACCGACTCTATTTGGTGCGATGTAATCCCCATGAAGGTAGCCCACATTCTCCTTGGGAGACCATGGTTGTTTGATCGGGAAGTGTACCACAACGGGAAAGAAAATACATATTCTTTCCTATTCAACAAAAAAAAAGTGATTTTGAAGCCGATGCAGACTGCTGAGTTGGAAAGGTACAGAGGCAGGACACCTAAGGATGATGTGAGCAAAAGGAAGCCTCTACACATTCTCACAAAGAAGAAATTCCAAGAAGAGAGTGAAGAAGCTAGAGTTGTATATGCCATAGTGGACAGAGAGGTTTCAAGAACCGCTAATGTCACTAATTCACATGCAACGGGAGAAAATCCGGAAATCACTAAACTGCTGAACACCTTCTCAGATTTGACTCCAGAAGAATTGCCGAATGAGCTTCCCCCAATGCGCTCTATTCAGCATGCCATAGATTTTGTTCCGGGTTCACAATTGCCTAACCTCCCAGCCTATCGCCTGAACCCAAGTGAACATGCGGAGCTCAAAAGACAAGTGGATGAGTTGTTGTCTAAGGGCTTTATTCGTGACAGCCTCAGTCCCTGCGCTGTCCCAGCGTTGTTAACACCAAAGAAGGATGGTAGTTGGCGCATGTGTGTTGATAGTCGCGCCATCAACAAAATTACTATCAAATACCGGTTCCCTATTCCACGGCTCGATGATATGTTGGACATGATGGCTGGTTCAAGTCTGTTCACAAAGCTGGATCTCAAAAGTGGCTATCATCAAATAAGGGTTAGACCGGGAGATGAGTGGAAGACCGCTTTCAAGACAAGGGATGGGTTGTATGAGTGGTTAGTGATGCCATTTGGACTCTCCAATGCACCTAGTACATTCATGCGGTTTATGAATCAGGTACTACAACCCTTCATTGGTCGTTGTTTGGTTGTCTACTTTGACGATATCTTAATATACAGCAAAGACATGGAAGAACACCTCAATCACCTGAGCCAAGTCATGAGAGTTCTTCGCAGAGAGAAGTTGTACCTAAATCTGAAGAAGTGCTCTTTCATGAAGCCAAGTGTTGTGTTCTTAGGTTTCATTATTTCGTCTGATGGTGTTGAAGTGGACCCAATTAAAGTTAAAGCAATCGTAGATTGGCCAGTTCCTAAGTCCTTACAAGAGGCCAGGAGTTTTCAAGGTTTGGCCACATTTTACAGACGCTTTATCCGGAATTTCAGTACAATAATGGCACCTATTACTGATTGTTTGAAGGCTGGACAGTTTCAGTGGAGCAAAGCAGCTACTATTGCGTTCGAAGAAATTAAAAAGCGGATGACACAAGCTCCAGTTTTACGTCTTCCTGACTTTCTAATAGTGTTTGAGGTCACGTGTGATGCATCTCACGTCGGAATTGGAGGTGTGTTGAGCCAAGAAGGGCACCCCGTTGCTTTTTTCAGTGAGAAACTCAATGAAGCTAAGCAAAAGTATTCAACCTACGACAAGGAGTTCTATGCCGTAGTCCAGACCCTTCGGTATTGGCGATATTACCTTGTTCCCAACGAGTTTGTTCTATTTTCTGATCACGAGGCACTCAAGTATATCAATTCCCAACAGAAGCTCAGTCACCGACATGGTAAATGGGTCTCCTTCCTACAAGAATATTCTTTTGTTATTAAGCATAAATCTGGGGCTGAAAACAAAGCTGCTGATGCACTCAGCCGTGTGACTTATCTCCTGTCATCGACTGCCTTCCAGGTTGTGGGATTTGATTTACTTAAACGAGATTACTCTTCATGCAAGGATTTTGGCAGCTTGTATGCTGATCTTGCTGCGGGGCAGGGAAGGGAGCATGTTAATTTTTCCCTCCATGATGGTTACTTATTCAAAGGAACAAGGTTGTGCTTGCCTAACACCTCTGTTCGTGAACAAGTGATTTGGGAATTGCACAGTGGTGGTGCAGCAGAGCATTTTGGCAGAGACAAGTCAATTGCCATAGTGGAAGACAGGTTTTATTGGCCAAGTTTAAAACGAGATGTGGCCAAAATCATTTCTCAGTGCCGGACCTGCCAGGTTTGTAAAGGTAGAAAGAAGAATACTGGGTTATACACTCCATTACCGGTTCCGCATGAACCATGGCAAGACTTGAGTATGGATTTTGTTCTTGGCCTACCAAGGACAATAAGAGGCAACGACTCCATTTTTGTCATCGTTGATCGTTTTTCCAAAATGGCTCACTTTGTTCCCTGTTCCAAGACTTCTGATGTTGTTCACATCGCTACACTTTTCTTTCGAGGTGTTGTTCGACTTCATTGTTTACCTAAAACTATTGTGTCAGACCGTGATGTGAAGTTTACTAGCTACTTCTAGCGTACTCTTTGGAAGCTACTAAACACCAAGCTGCAGTTCTCCTCAGCCTTCCACCCACAAACTGATGGGCAAACAGAAGTTGTTAACTGCAGCTTGGGTGAACTACTTCGTTGTTTGGTTCGTGATCATGGGCTTAGTTGGGACAAGGTCCTCCCTATGGCTGAGTTTGCCTACAATAGCTCAAAAAAACGAACCACTGGTTGTAGTCCTTTTGAGGTAGAATCTGGTTTACTCCCACGGAAGCCAATTGATTTGGTTCCATTGCCACTTGCGGCACGACCAAGCGTTGAAGTTGAGTCATTCAGTAGCCATATTCGGGATATTCATGATGATGTTCGGCGAAAAATTGCCTTGAGTAATGACGGTTATAAAGCACATGCTGATTTACGGCGGCGTTTTGTTGAATTTAACACCGGTGGCATGGTTTTGGTGAGCATCAAGCCTGAAAGATACGCTAAAGGAATTTCAAAAAAGCTTCATCCTTGGACTGCTGGTCCATACAAAGTTTTACAAAAGATTAGCTCTAATGCATATGTACTGGACTTGCCTGCAGACATGGGTATCAGCAATGTTTTTAACATTGAGGACCTCAGCTTATATCTTAGTTCCAATGAGGAGGCAGCTGCCACATCTATTGTTCCATTCCCACGTCCACCGTGCCCTCCTGACACCATAGAGGATATTGTTGACCATCAACTCATATCCACCAGAGGAGGTGGTTATCAAAAGTATCTCATCAAGTGGACGAATCGTCCACTTTCAGATTGTACTTGGATTACTGATGCTGAGCTGCAACAGTTGGACCCTGATCTGTATGACAGATTTCATGCTTTTAACTCGCCAGGGTCGAGTTCTTTCAAGCCCGGAGGAGATAATGCAGGACCTCCGGGCTTGAAAGAAGCCATTAAAGGTCTATAAGAGACGAGGCAAAGAAGGTTCCAAGGCTCAGGCTTTGATCTGGCATTCAGTAGATGATGATGTGTCTACATGGGATCTTGCTTGATGCAAGCGGGCATCAGCAAGATTTGCCTAGCTTTGGAAAGATTATGATTTCTTTCTTATTTGGGATTTGTTTTGTTATTGAGAATCTTTTAAGTTCTAGGTTATTAGGTTTACTTGATCCTAATTGTTTTAGGTTTTCTTTACCTCTTTATGTATAGAGGTCTTTTGTAGTCTTTTGTTCTCAGAGTGGGATTAATAAAAGTTTGAGAGCTTTGCTTTCTATTTGGGTTTGTGTGATGCAGCCTACCCTCTGGTGTGATGCCTGAGGTTCTACTGGTGTGATATCAGTAGTTTTCATTCTATCCTTCATATTTCTGTAACCTAATTCCTCCTATGTTGAAGATATCCAATAAACCCGAGTATTTAAGTTCTTAAGTTACTGGTGCTGCATTACATACATTCCAAGTACACTAAACCAGGTAATGAATGTTGAAGCAGATATGCTACGGTTAACTAGTGGTGAGGACACTGAAGACATGTACTATAAAACTATAAGGACTAAGGCATGCTCTTTCTAGCGTCCCACGATCTCCGTCTGAGACCGAATCAGACTCTGGTAGTGATGAAAAAAACTCATCAACTGATTCATATTCCCTATCTGGAATCAAGGCAGACGAACCTCTTGGTAAAAAAGTTGCTAGAAAAGAACACAAGAAGAAAGTCAAAGAAGAGAAGAGAAGAGGGAAGCTCGAAAATACAAATTGCCAAAGGCTGTAAAAAAGAAGAAAAAAGTTGTCCAGAGGCAGAAAGACTTAGTAGTTTGTTGGGATGGGGACTGATGGAGAGATGCAAGCAGTTTGGTATCAATTTATGGGGTAAGTTATTAACTTCTTGCTATTAGTATTTTGTGAGGACAAAACTCTTTTTATTGTTAGAATTTGAGCCTCTACTTTGTATTTTGAACAAAATATGATCAAAATCAAGTTGTTGTAGCAAATGAGGCAGAAGAAAACTCAGTTGAACTTTGAAGCAAAACTTTGCAGCTTCTATTCTTACTTCTGGAATTCTTAAAGATTACACAGCAAACTTACCTCTTATATAGGGAGCAACATAACCTAAAAATATCTTAAAAAGTAACCTAATTAACTAGATTATAATTGTACTTTAGATACAAAATATCTAGGTAAGATTGAGTGAAGTAAACAGTAAACCAAGTGGGAGAAATATCTCACTGTAGTAAAAACTTCAGCTTCCATGCAGCTAAGTATTCATGCTGCTTCCCAGTACGTTGACTAAGGAAAACATTAACTTCAACATTTATGTGCTTTGAGAATGATCAGTCCAATGTATCATGTATGTGTTAAAGTAAAACCAAGTAATTTGAGGGAAAAAATAGACCATAGGTTAATATTTGATATTTTTCAATACTTGTGTTTAAGTTATGTGGTGAAGTATATAATTCATATTTTTGTTGTCAAAAACATATGAACTTTTGATGTACTAGTATAATCGCATATAGAACTATGATCAGGATATATAAAACAAATAAGCAGCAGGAATCGCATGCGTTATTCTTTGAGATTATATAGTGATCGAGTTCTCTGATAATTACCAAGTGCATTCAGAAAAATGAATACCATAGTTAGTCTCCACATATATTCAGAAAATAGTAGTTATGTGCACCCTGGTTAAAAGATCACAATTTTCGTTGCTGCTTGTATTCTATTTTCCTTTAAACCACTTCATCTGGATCTTACTAGCTAGTTCCTGGCTGGTATTGCTGACATGAAAGGAAGTGCATATATATCTCGGCTCAACATGCACAACATGATGGTTCCTGGCCATTGTGTAAAAGGAGCCCTTTCCCGGCCTTCATCACTTGTCGATAGAGCATAGCTTGTCTATCAAGTTGTCATAACCAGATTGGTATCATAAGCCAACCAACTATGGGTAGAAGTAGAACATAACTCAACTCCCCTTGTTGTTGTAACATGGCACAAAAGTTTGATCAACTGTCTCATCAGCTTACTGCTTGTGCGACTCCAATCAGTAAACATATATAGAAGCAGGGATTTTGTCACGCACCCTTTCTTGTATTGTTCATTAGCATATGAAGCTAGCTTTTCGTGACATGATTTCATCGATCCGTCGTTGTTTTTCGATGTTTAGCTGTTAGGATGGCCAATACTTGCCGATCGTAAGGAAAAAAACCTAAAAGTACATAGAAAGTGAATAAGAGAAATTAAGAAGTAATGTTTGGTTATTTACAGCATCTCAATTAGAGATGATTATATTAGTCCAACATAGTCATTCCTTTTTGCAAAACCAAGAGTCTTAAGTACGTCTATATATATATAGTTAACCACTATAATTCTCATTTTATATACAATTAGGACACAGCTATTAATTTCTTAACATTATCAAAGTTAAAGCACTCTAGCTGTTTTGGAGCTGTGAAATCCATGTGAAGAGACTGCAGCAATGAAGTGGACGTGCAACAGATTAATTCTAGTTTCGGCAAACCTCCAAAGCATCACAACTCTTTGTTTCGTTCATATCCATTTGAGGAACTCATGCCAAGCTTTAGCCTGCAGATGAATAATGGAGTCATATCTGTCAATTTCACCTTTATAAAAACGATGTCAAATCGATCATCATGACCATGAGCTAGATTTTAACCAGGAATGAATGCATATGGTGGTAAATTGATTTGGTTGAAATTAAGGTACATAAAGGCAAGAGGACCCCTCTGATGGATGAATCTGATCTTCTGCAGAAACCTAGCAGAAGAAGTAAAGAGATCATATTCTCATTGCATGCACAGAGAGAGAGTGAAAGAGAAGGCTTTGGACTTTGGCTGCAGCTAAAGCTCTGGGGGCAAAGCGCTTCATTATTTGTAGGGGACCAATAAACCAAACAAGAAAATGATCAAACCCATCCTATGCCCTAATTTGGAAGTTCCTCACTCTGGGTTCAACTAGGGTTAGGGGTTAGTGTTCAAAGTACTATTATACCCCTCACAGACACTCCCTCAAACTCAAGCAGCTGGTTTGCAATTTGAGTTTCTATCAAACATGTAGATGCATTATCACATGGTTTTTTATTTTGTTTTTTGTATTTAACTAATAATTTCTTGACCTATTCTCAGAATATATAAGAAATGAAGAACATAATCCCGAATTTATTATGAAACAGACATATACATTTGCTCAAATTCTTACTTGATTTTCTGCTATTACCCGAAGAATCCCAGACAGTAACCAAGAGTAGTGATAAAAAAGATGTAAGAAATAGAAAGAGTTGTTGGATTACTTGTTCTATGTATTCTTATGGTCAAAAGCTATACACAGAGTTCTAAATATATATATATATATATATATATATATATATATATATATATANATATTCGCAGGAACACATTTTTCTGGGGAAATGGGGGTTTAACCGTATAGGAGTGTCACTTGCAGACTTAATTAAGGGATTAATTTCCAATATATATCATGCTTCATGAGTAAGCTCGCCATATATGTAAATTAAGTAATTGATTAGCAGTTTTAGCACTAATAATACCCGTCTTAAACGTAATTAGGGTCATAGAATCTGATTTGTGCACTCTCTATAGTAGTGCAATCAAAAGCGTGTTGGGGCCAAACCCTTCATCATCGATCTCTTAATTTGTCTTTACTGTCTCTCACAACGTAGTTTCGAGGCTAGCTAGGGTTTCCAAATTTGGCAAAATTGATAAAGCTGCCTTTTGCTGAACACAAGGGTGGCTGGAGTGGTTAACAGTCGCAATTCTTAAACAGTAGTCTATGTATTCAGTCTGTAAATGCAGATCTACCCACCACTGCTAAATTCATCATTGGCAGCATGCATGGAATTACAGTTATGCCACTAGCAGTACTTGCACTCTCTGAAGCCTATTACGGCTAATAATCACAGTATTTACTAGTTTTTCTGGGATCATATATTTAAGTTTTGGACCATAATATTTTGTACATAATGTTGACGTATCACAGACAGAAAAATATGTTTCTTGCAAGAACAAGTGATCAACATAGAACTACTATACACATTGCTTATTTTTCGACTTACAAATTTTGAGTCGTAACGATTTTCTATCACTTCTATCGTTTGCTACATCAACCGAAGATCGATATAGTTTCTGCAACAATAATCCAACCTAGCTTGCCGAAACCATGTACGACAACGATAGAGTTTTACGGATGTGCTACTGAACGTGTGGTTGCTAATTTCGGTGTTAAAAGTAGCTAGTGCTATAATTTGGTTGTGTTGTCTGATGACGAATCATTTGTCATCAAAGATTCACAGCATTAGAGGTAGATAAAGTTGCTAATTACCATTTTGATGCGGGAAGTTACATACATTATTAGAAGGTGCAGTGTGAAACTAAACATAACCCCAAAACATGAAGGGTTTATAAGGCTGGTTTAGCTATAAAAGCACCAAGGGAAGTGTCCGGACTTGGTTCAAATATTCTTTTTTTCCTGATTAATCAACGTAAATTCTTCGATAAAATGTTCAAAAGGGGATGAACAAATAATTTCCTATGCCTGGTAATTGATGTATTGTCGCATACAAATAATTTCTGAGCTGTTTTTTATCCCAAGAGTATTACTGCAGTACTTCAATCTTATAAAACAAGTATTAACTCATTTGAGCATGCAGTACAACTTTCAGTGATCACATTCAAAGAGAGACTTGTGGTATTTACGTAATAACATGGAAAAACACGGGCTATTGACGTACAAGAAAGTATCTAAATATAGAGGCTTGATTCAGATGGTTATGATTCACTCTTGTTGCCAAAACCTGAAAATCCCAGCCTCCAACAAGCAAAGCAAAGCAGGAACAGAAAAGAGGTAAAAGGAATATGTCTTCAAGCTTAGCCTTCTCTTCCAAGATCTTCCTTCCTTCTATACATCTCAACTCTATCTCTCTGCAGTCTCTGTCTACTAAGAAATCAGAAATGGTTGATTTCCATATCTGTGTCACCATTAGGGTTTTTAGAACATTAGCTATAAGCGAGGTTCACAGTTCTCATGATTACTATGAGCTAGCTCTTTGTTAGTTTCCAAATTTCCATCCTTTATATACAATTAGTTTCTCATTTAATTTTCATCCAACAAAGTATGAACCTTTACCCCTTCCTTTACCCTCTCTTATATATAGCAAATTATTTAATAATTACTAATTATTGAACCCATCTTTGCAGGAGTACATTAAATTTCCAGAAACTAATTTTTGGGGTTCTAACATTGTTTCCTCTGTGGATCAATCAGGGAATTGGGCACACTGAGAAGAGTAGAGGCCCTTTTGTTGTAGCAGGTTTTTGATAAGAATTGCATAAATGGGTAGGGGAAAGATAAATATTTCAAGGATAGAGAACAAAACCACAAGGCAAGTGACTTTTGCGAAACGCAGAGCTGGGCTTCTGAAGAAGACTCATGAGCTCTCTGTGTTGTGTGATGTCCAGATCGGCCTAGTCATCTTCTCAAGCACTGGGAAGATGTTTCAGTACTGCAGTGACTCAACAAGGTTCTTGATCTCATACTACTTTATTTCTTATACAATTCTCATTTTCCTCTCTTTGCTTTTATGGGTTTTCTGTTTCTTGTTCTTCCTTAATTTTACAGCATATTTAGTTCCATCACTTCCATGTAATGGTTTTGCAATTTGTTTCAACTTTCAGTTTCCCAAAATAGGTTTTGTTGTTTTCTCTTTGTTTTTCTGAAAGCACCATATATAGGTTCACTACTCTTGCAGTTCACTATCTTTGATTTTCAGTTTCAATTAGAGTTTTAATCCATTAATTTGGCCTCATCAAATTTGACCAACGAGTTGGCTTTTTGATTTGATTTGGTTAGATCTGGGGAAATCATAACTAGGGTTGAACAAATGCACATATATATACGTATTTGTTCAGACCATGTACATATCTTTTGTACAAGAAGAATACCTTTTTATTGGTCTGAACAAGTGCATATACATATACATGTAGTTGTGTTTGATTGTTGCATTGCATCTTTTTTCAGTAGAATATTTACGTACCTGGACAATTTTGTCAGTAATTTGTTCTTATGTTTTTATAGTATGGATGACATGATAAGAAGGTACCAGTATTCTTCAGGGACTCGTATACCACAACACAGTGACGCGGTATGTAATATACATGTACTGTACCTCAACTCATTTCTGTACTGAAATATTGTCCTAGTTATTAAATTGCAGAACTTAGTTAACCTCAAATTAATGTGCATAGGATATTCTTAATGCTGAGATAAGAAAAATCAGGAAAGAAACTCAGGACCTCCATCTGAGCTTGCAACGCTACACCGGTGAGGATCTGAGTTGTGTGCGATTTGAGGATTTGGAGGAGCTCGAAAATCGGCTAGAGGAGTCTGTCAACAGGGTTAGAGCTAGGAAGGTACATATTCTCTACTGGATTAAGAAAATAATGTGCTACCGCTGGTTTCATATAACACTACTCATCTTGATGCCAGCAATCAAATGAGATACACATGTAGCATTGCTTGTGCTCTCGTTTATTATTACACATCTTATGTTTTCCAGGCCAATTATTTCCTTTTTCTTTTCCATATGTAACTTATTAATTTGGGTTTGCAGTTTGAGATCTTGCAACAAGAGGTTAACAATCTTCGCATAAGTGTATGTAACATTGAGAAACCCAGATCTCGATCTCCTTTTCTTGCTAGCTACCATATTTTAATTTCAACTAATGATGTTTGTCTTGATTTTCTCTACATGTATATGTAACTAGACTAAACAGAGGGAGGAACAGAATGATGAACTATGCCATCTGGTGAGTTGATTCATGTTTCAATGAGTGGTTAACATGAAGTTGCTTATGTATGGTTAATTGATGTTGTGTTTAACCAAAATAGATCAAGGAGCATCAGGCTGCAGTCTTTACTCATCAGCACCACTATCAGCAGCAAATGGGAATGGAACCAAGATCTGAGGAGCATCGACAACTAATGGAGCAATTCCCATTCTGTGGTGAAGAACAGCCTTTGCTTCAGCTTGCAACTACGTCCATGCAGCCTCAGTTTGCAGCTTACCCGGCTAGTTCTAGTTCTCTCCCACCTAATCCACCACACCTTCACGAGTTCAGTCTCAACACCCCCATCTATGGTATAACATAAATTTAACCCTATATGCTAATTCCCATTTAATCAATCTCACTGTAAATTTCTAGTGATACATATTGCAGCACTAGTAAAATTTATATGTGTTCTTTTGCAGAGTGATGATAATAATTGATCGATGATAGTGGCTTCAGCTTGCTCGGATGCATCAAGTACAGCTGGGATTTATGGCTCTGCAAATTAGTGAATTACTTTAAGGCTTTAGTATGGACTTATATAATTAAGAACCTAAGAATATCATCGATCTCCTTTTGTGTTCTTCATATTTATGTAGATTTCCTTTACTCTAGCAAAAGTGGATGTTAATTCCTTTGTTATATATATGCGATAACTACTTAATTTTCATAGCTAGAACCAAATCTACATAATTTCTGATTTCATTTCTGCTCGTATGATCTAAGAAATGTAATCCTCTCCGTTAATATTAATCAGTTTTAACTATAACTAATATATAAATTTATGAATTGTTACGTGATCATATTGGTGTTAGAGTGATGCTTCTGGACCAACATATATCCCAGAATCCGACACCAAAGAATGGAACCACAATCTTGACCCGATCCATGGTCCGGTTCAGTAGATTCGGATCTTAGTGCATAAAGCCATGAACTCCAACAACCTGATTGATGACTAGCTTACACAATCATTCTTGATCTCGGGCCAACATCAATCGACATTCAAATGAGTGATACTTTTCCATTGTTGTTCTATAATATGCATAGTGTTTTTTAATGTCGAAATCTTGACATTCACTTGTTCCCCTTTCATTTATAAACTTTGGATGGGATCCATGATCATGTTGCCTTGATTACCAAGAAAGAAAATGATACCAAAATGATCAAGGAGTGTTTTTTGTTTTGTTTTGCCTTGCCGCTACCTTTCCCGATTTAAGCATATCATTAGCTTAAAACATTTAGCACTAAATTTGACATGGAATGTGTTTGAAAATAGACATTAGGATGGTAGATATGTTTTTGTTGTTGTTTGAATTAAAGAAATGAAATCAATTCATGTTTCATCAATAATATACAAAATAACGCTTATCTTTAGAGCGTATACCGGATAGAAGAAGTCGATTACAAGTCTGTAAATCCAATATCATCCTTGTGAGTCACAACGTGCTAGCTAGGGGTATGACCAAAACTTAGCTTCAGCCCAAATCTATATATATATACTAAGAAAAAAAAAAAAAAAAAAACACCAAACGGCCAAAATGGCATACACTATTAACCTAAGTTCTTTCGTATTTTATCTTCTTACATGGAAAACCTAATCTAACGAAATATGTAAAAGATGTAACAAAAGTTTGGAGCCACAAATACATCTACAAGACTACAATGAATCCTTGTACCTATAGTACTAATTAATGCGCAATAGACTAAAGTTATACGAGCCCTTGAAACGTCCCTTTATTCTATCAAAGTAATTTTGTTTCTTATTTAGTCACCAAATTAAAGATTAACGATACAAAAGTAATTACCAAACAAAAAAAAAACTCTATTGAGGGAAGAACTAATTTGAAGTGAATAAACTCACCCTTATGAAACACATAGCTCTTGATCTTCATCTTAAACTCTCGAGATTTAAACCTTAGCAAACTTAGGTTTTAGCTTTCCAATATTTCTTTCTATTGTTAGAAATAAGTGAACGAAATTTTGTAATGAATGAAATTTTGTAATAAATAGTGCTAGCATGCCACATCCTCTACTTGTCCAAACATTTGACAAGGGAAGACAAATATCCCATGCCATTCTAACTTGAATATCAATAAATTTGCCGTATGACTTTTAAGTCAAAAAAAAAAAAAAAA
>NC_020493.1:5650585-5685843 GCF_000184155.1 Fragaria vesca subsp. vesca | reverse complement strand
AAAAGTCAAAACAAATATCCAACATCATACACTTCAATTCTGTCACCATTACCTATCCTATCAAAATGATGTTACATTTTGTGTCACGCGAAAGCTAATTAATTAATTAATCAAACTCTATAGTCTATAGTTAATACAAAAATCTTAACAAACAAAAATAAAAGGACAAAAAGTGCGTCTCAAGTCTCTACACCCAACAGCGCACGTTAGCAATAGTGCGCCACCACAACCCCCAGAAAACAAAGAAACGAAGCAAAAATGAGCACGACTGAGCTGCTCCGATTCAGCAAAAAGCCCAAAGCGTCGTTGCCGTCATCACCCGACGACCACCGCCACTCTCTAAACCCGACCCGATTCCTCTCCATGGCCCGCAACAAATCCTCCCTCATCAAACAAACCCTCGCCGCCATCGTCTTCGTCATCGTCCTCTACGCCTTCCTCAACACCTTCCTCTCCCCCGCCGCCGTCTCCCCCGCCCTCCCCTCCTTCTCCACCATCTCCGACGCCGTCGTCCCCGACCTCATCGCCCTCCCCTCCTCCGCCGTCGCTCCCGCCGCCGTCAAGGTCTACCTCCACGACCTCCCAACGCGCTTCACCTACGGCATCATCGAGCAGCACTCGCTCGCCCGCGGCGGCCGCCCCGCCGACGACGTGTCGTCGCTCAAGTACCCCGGCCACCAGCACATGGGGGAGTGGTACCTATTCAAGGACCTCCTCAAACCCGAGTCCGACCGGGTCGGGTCGCCGGTGGCTAGGGTTTTGGATCCGGATGAGGCGGACCTGTTCTACGTGCCGTTCTTCTCCTCGTTAAGCTTGATCGTCAACACGAACCGCCAGGCCGCCGGATCGGGGGAGCGGCCGGGGTACAGCGACGAGGAGAATCAGGAGGCGCTGGTGGAGTGGCTGGAGGCGCAGGAGTACTGGAAGAGGAACAATGGACGCGATCATGTGATCATGGCCTCTGATCCAAATGCTCTGTATAAAATTCTTGATCTTGTCAAAAATGCAGTCCTGCTTGTTTGTGATTTCGGCCGGCTGAAACCGGACCAAGGCTCGCTGGTGAAGGATGTAATTGTGCCGTATTCGCACCGCATTAATACTTATACAGGAGATATCAGTGTCGAAAATCGCAACACCTTGTTGTTCTTCATGGGGAATCGGTTCCGTAAAGAGGTACATTGTCTAATTCCTGTTGCGTTTTTCGATAATGTTTAGTTTTGAGGACAATGTGAGTCGAATATGTGTGTAATGTGCATTTTGTAGGGAGGAAAGATCCGAAATTTGCTGTTCCAGTTGCTTGAGAATGAGGAGGATGTGATAGTGAAACACGGGACTCAGTCCAGGGAGAGTCGACGGGCTGCTACACATGGGATGCATACGTCGAAGTTCTGTTTGAATCCTGCTGGTGATACTCCATCAGCTTGCCGGCTTTTTGACTCTATAGTTAGCTTGTGTGTTCCTGTGATAATCAGTGATAGCATTGAGCTGCCGTTTGAAGATGTTGTAGACTACAGGAAGATAGCTATATTTGTTGAATCCAATACGGCTTTGAGGCCGGGATTCCTGGTCTCGATGCTAAGGGAAATCACCAGTGAGAGAATCCTTGAGTATCAGAAAGAGCTGAACGAGGTTAGTACTGATTGCTCTGTATTTTGCGGTTTAGTTTTCCGTTTCTTGCTGTTGATTGTCAAATTTCTTTCCACAGCTATATCTGCTATTGCTTCTTTTGTTGTTTTCCATAGTTTTGCATACAATGTTAATAATTTAGTTTCTCTTTGACCGGTGTGGAAAAAGGAAAGAAAGTGGTGAAATAAAACTAACAAAAGAAAGTTTGGTGAAACGTTTTGTTCTTTTGTTTGTACGGAAGGATAAGAAAAGGATTAAGATCATATTTAAGCATCTGAGATCCGAGTCCTGAAGTTTGGAATTCGGTGTCTTTGTGTGCGTACATAAGCTTCTTCGAAGATTTGTAAATTTCTATTGAGCTGACAGATTTCAATTTAAGTGCATAAAGAAAACATTGATGAGTGATTGTAAGGATCAAACTGTTACTTGAATGAACAATAGACGTCTTTTTTGCAAAACAAATTGAAAACTCCCATATATTTACCCAGTAATAGAATGAAGTGGATCTTATTTCATTTTGCCCAAGTACACTATGTTTTCTATAATTGTATCATTCCATGCTTGGATGTGCTCATCCTTGCAATATAACCTGGGTTTGCATCAGTTTAATAGTGGATAGGTAACTTCTGTTCCAAACTTTAATATGTATAAACCCTTGATTCAGGTGAAGCATTATTTTCAATATGGAGTACCAAATGGATCAGTGAATGAAATATGGCGCCAGGTAGCACAGAAGCTTCCTTTTATCAAGTTGTCGATCAACCGTGACAAACGCCTTGTCAAGAGGGATTTGAAGGTGCCAGACTGCTCTTGTGTCTGCTCGAACCAGACTGGGATTATAACCAGCTTATGATGCCATTTTTGCCGTTAACATTCTTTTTAATCAGAGATTCAGAGTGCTCTGTCTATTCTTAGGAGCGTCATATATAGATCCGAAAGCCATGGATCGAGTATTTGCATTGGAGGACTCTGTTCTCCATCTGGGAAGCTAATCTGTTATAAGCTGCAGAAACAGATCTATGCTCACTAAGAAGTTATCAGTTCTTCCACAGATGGGTTTTCTAATCGGCCAAAGGGGTAATCGAATATGCAGACAGGGCTATACTGTAGATACTGTTGTTTTACTTACCTGGTCATGAGGAAGCTTAGCAGTTGGAATATTAAATTACTACATGTAACTCATTTGTATATTGGTTAGAGAATAAACATCAGATATATGATTTTTTTTGTCTCCACTGTCGTAAATGATTGAATTCCCTCAACATGGTTATCCTGTTGGTTAGTCTCTACCACTGTCGTGATATACACTTCTGATTTGATTGGTAAAAAGAATGCAACTGAATCCAAGCTCACATAAGCCTGTATCCTTTGGACATTCATATAGGAACAGATAATGGAGTTTGCCTAGAAATGAATCGGCATCAAATCGCATCTCATATTCTCATGTCATCGGAAAATTGATCGATAAATAAGATCAGGGGAGAAGTTGGAATTTGAATTGTCCGAATTACACCGGATAGTTGCCGTGGCTGTGGCAGAATGTAAAAGGTGCCATGTAGTAATCAGAGGAACCTTGTTGTAGTACGTACTTAATAACCAGAGCAATTAACCAGACTTTTGTTGTATCCAACTTTAGATGAACAATAAAAGCAATTCATAGACATATTGTAACAATTTCATAGTAACGAAACATCTTTAATAACAAACAAGAAATTTCTAATTATACCAAGAAAAGAAAGATACAACCTAATATATAACACCTTGATCAGACCGAAGGCATTTTTACCAAATAACCCTAAGACCTCGTTTGTTTCATGGAAAGTAAGCATCAGGAAAGAAAAGTTGTTCATTTTCAGTGTTTGGGAAAGCATAAGGAAATGAAACACTTTCTTGATTGATGGGAAAATATGGGAGAAAGTGGTTCCTTCCAAAATCCTAAGTAATCACTTTTCTTTCTTCTTTCTCTGCATTTATTACTCACAACACAATTTCTTATCATATTGAATCTCAACTTTTTAACAACTTTTCAATAGATTTTCCTGGTGTTACCAAACATCGGAATAGAAAGTTCTTATAAAATTTCATTCATCTTCTCTTTCCTTTCCCATGAGAAAGAGGAAGAAACTATTTTCCCTTCCGCGAACCAAACGAGGCCTAAAAGCTAGTAAAGTAGTTTGAAACTGGATTTGCACTTTGTATCCTCAAATCCGTTAACAGCATCAGCACCAGTGATCAAAGGAACCTTCAAGTTACATTTGAACTCGGTCTCCGATTGCCAGCCCTCCATTGCAGCATTCGGCCCCACCCAATAATGGATACCCGAAATATATATCTTGATAACTATGTCATCATAAAGGCCATCCTTACTTGCTCCGCAAGCCTGGAATTCACCCTCCTCTTCTTCTCCTTTGAATGTCAGTGCTGTAAACCTAGCCTTTTGCTCTGAGAATAGCCCAAAGGGGAGGACCTCCGCCGTGCCGATAGGCTTGTGCAGGTTGTTGTTGCAGAAAGCAACGAGTTTGATGTCCTTGTTGTAGGTTTCGTAGATGAAGCTAGGGTTCCGGATGGTGATGTTTAGGGCAAGATGGTAGCGGTAGTGGGTGGTGTTAGGAGGGGTGAGGGAGGCATCGGTTACATGAATGGAAGGGTGAGCCGGTGTAATATAAAGGTAACACGAGACTAGTGCCAAGCAACACAAGAACCACAGAACAGTGCCACGGCCGATTCATTAGAGGGTAATCGAGTAAAATGCTAATCAGGATGGCACTTGCTAGCCCCAAAAGTGAAGTTTGTCCCGTTCATGGCCTTCGGCCCCTCCTTGTAGCCCTAAAGTACGGTGGTGTCAAAATGTGTTGTGTTTTCCTTGGTATAAGGGGTTGAATCCTGCCGTAACGATCAAATTCCTCTAGTTTTTGTACGAAGCCAAGAGTTTGATGTTCTTGTTGTAGATGTCGTAATAGTTGTTGGGATTTCGAAGGGAAATGTTCAGGAAAAGATTGTTGGAGGGAGGCATTAGTTACTTGAGTTGAATGTCATGGAGATGGGTAGCTAGGGATGCAGAAGATAACTGCATCGAGGACAAGAGAGGCGACCAAATTAAAGATGACTGTGGATCTAGCCATCCATGGTTGAGAAGAACAGAATATGCAAAACATTAAGGGCTACTAGTATGAGATGAGTACTGAGGCCATTAACACTTCACAATGGAATTATCATGGCTCGGTATTGTTAATCTCTTGCTGCTCTACCAGAAATCTTAAACCCCTTTAATATACACTTCTGATATTATTGGAATCAGGAATGCAAGTGAATCCAATCTCACATAAGACTGTATCCTTGGACAGTCATATAGGAAATATAATGGATTTGCCTAGTAATGAATCGGCATGAATGGAAACTATTAGGAAGTAATCATCAAATCGCATCTCATATGGCATCGATCAGAAAATTTATCGATAAATTAGATCAGAGGACAAGTTGGAATCCGAATTGTCGGAATTGCACCGGATAGTTGCCGTGGCTGCATGTGGCAGAATGTAAAAAAGTGCCAAGTAGTAATCAGAGGAACCTTGTTGTAGTACTTCATAGTCATATTGTAACAATTTGATAGGAACTGAATACCTTCAAAAACAAAACTTATACAAAGAAAATTCTACCATGCTTCGGAGCATCATACGGAAACTAAACATGAAATTTATAATTCTAACCGGAAGAAAGATACAAGTACAACCTAAAAACACCTTGATCAGGCATTTTCATCAAAATCTAAAATTAAAACAACCCTAAAAGCTAGTAAAATAGTTTGAAACTGGATTTGCACTTTGTATCCTCAAATCCATTAACAGCATCAGCACCAGTGAATATCAAAGGAACCTTCAAGTTACATTTGAACTCGCTCTCCGATTGCCAGGCATCCTTTGCACTCAGCCCCGCCGTATAGTAGATATCCGAAATATATATCTTGATAACTATGTCATCGTAATGGCGACCATCGATATCGATACTTTCTCCGCAAGCCTGGAAGTCATCCTCCTCTTCTTCTCCTTTGAACGTCAGTGCTGTAAAACTATCTTTCTCATGTGTCTTTTGCCCAAAGGGGAGGACCTCCGCTGTGCCGATCGGCTTGTGCAGGTTGTTGTTGCAGAAAGCAACGAGTTTGATGTTCTTGTTGTAGTTTTTGTAGAAGACGCTAGGGTTCCGGATGGTGATGTTTAAGGCAAGATGGTAGTGGTGGTGGGTGGTGTTAGGAGGGGTGAGGGAGGCATCGGTTACATGAATGGAAGGGTGAGCGGGTGTACCGAGGACACACAAGAGTACTACTCCTACGATGAAAACCAAGACCCCGACAACAAAACAAGAGATGATACAGCAGGATTCTCCGTCGTCGTCGGCCATGGTTGAGACCAATCTATGCTTCTTATTTTCAGAGAGGGACGACCTGGTGTTGGCTAAGTGTTGGGGTACCCGTGGTACGTGGTCTTATGAAGAGAAGAAAGCTTGTATATATTTTTTATGAGAAGAGGAAGGCTTGTATATATAGAAAGAATAAGAGTGCTGCTTTACTAATCGATTTGGGAGAGTAAGATTTCCTCTTCCCTACGAGGAAAAGATTTGGTGTTAGGAAACCAATTTAGTTTCCTAATCGGGTTTGGGAGAGTGTTTGCAAGTCTAATAGGAAAAATTTTGGTTTCCTATAACCAATTGATGGATTACAACTACCATGGGGTACATACCCCTCAAATTACGCTTCCAATAATGCATATGTTTTGTATCTCTCTAATTATCCTCACATTTAATTAAATTCAAAGAAAAAAAGAACAAATCAAAAGGTTTGGATCTTATTATCTCAGTGCATGTTTTAACTAACGAACTTTTCTACTATACATATATGTATAGCATATATCAAGCCGTGAGCCGTCCGATCGTCTTGAATTTTGAATTGTTAAATGATCGGACGGCTCACGGCTTGATGTATGTCATATAAATGTGTACAGCAGGATTAGCAGCCGAACCCTTAACTAACTCACTGTTAACCATACAGTAGAGGGTAATCGAGTAAGATGCAAATCAAGATGGCACTTGCTAGTCCCAAAAAGTGATGTTAGTCCATCGTGGCCTCCGGATCCGGTGGCCCTGAAGTACGGTGGTGTCAAATGTGTTGTATCAAATTCGTTTGGTTTTTCTAAGAAGCCAAGAGTTTGATGTTCTTGTTATAGATGTCGTAAGTTGGGATTTGGAAGGGAAATGTTTAGGAAAAAGATTGTTGGTGTTGAGGGAGGCATTAGTTACTTGAGTTGATGGGTAGGGATGCAGAAGATGACTGCATCGAGGACGAGGAACTGAGAAAGGCGACTAAAAGATGACCGTGAGCAGAACTGTGGATCTAGCCCTGGTTGAGAAGAACAGAATATGCAAAACATTAAGGGCCCTATTATGAGATGAGTACTGAGGCCATTAACACATTAAAATGGAATCATGCCTCGTAACGCAAATCCTTTCAAAATGGGTGTGCTAATGAACGGGCAATAATAACAGAACGAAACAATCTTTCCAATAAAGTAACATTTTGTCTTAAGAAACAATACCCAAACGGCCAAACTAAGTAAAAGCTAACACATGTATCTCTTCTAGCCTTAGGAGTCCTCGTATAGTGAAGAATAAGAGTACCCTTACAGTCCAGGTTTGCATATTCAACCAGGTGGCCATTTCATCTGTCTCCCACCGAGGAGATGCAAGTGGAGATGATAAACAGATTGACCTGGATGAAGAGAGAACCAAATGATTGACCTCAACAAATTAAGGTAATCATTTCAAAAATGTGAAGGCACAGACAAACATTATACAACGATGACTTACATCCCTCTGGACCATTGTTGATAACCACACGAAACCCGTCGAGAATACCTTCTTTCTCAGCAACTTTTTTTGCAGCATACAGAAGTTGACCCAATATTTCCACATGCCTAGATTCAGCCTGCAATGACAGAATGCATATATCAAAAGGAAGGCCTTTTATCTACTGCAGCCTGATATACATAATGTATACGATGACAATTGAATTTCCTCAACAAATCCTAATATAGAAATGGGTTTGGTCTTGTTGAATAAAGGATTAATAATGTAAGAACAAGCACGTCAGGTCAAAAAATGTCCAGAAGTTACCTTTGCCAGCTCTGTTAACCCATCCCTATTCTTTGGGATGATTACAACATGCACAGGAGCCTGCGGGTTGATATCCCGAAATGCCAAGACCTTATCATCCTCGTATACAATGCTTGATGGGATTTCCTTTGCTATAATCTTGTCAAATCTGAATATAGGGGAAATATTATTTACATTTCTATCTAATCTTCTGTAAGTAGTCCTAAAGTTAACTATAGAAAAATTATTCTTGTTTTCTCTCTCTGGATACTTTCCTCAAATAAGAACCAGCACCAAGTTTTCAATGTTTTAATTCATCAAAATTTAACAGTTAAATAGCATATTCTGAACTGAAAACTATGCCCTGATATTGAAAGTGAGATCAAACCAGTTTTAATATGGGAAGGACAATACATTGTTGGAGCTCCACTGTCGGCATTAGCTGCAGCTACCTTGGCAGCAGCCTCTTCATTGCTTGTAGCACTAACACGACACAGGGACCTAAGAACCACATGTAACTCATGATCACATGGCAGGAAGCTTCAAAATTATTGAAATTAGACTTAATTGAAGCAACTAAAAGGCATTTCAAACAAACATCACAAGAAAAAGAAGTATTATTGAGAATATTTTTCAGAAACAGCCTAACAGATCACCAACTTGACCACCTGACTATCATCCTTTGTACACTGCACTAGACTAGTTGAATAAACACCCTCTCATATCCACAAACTAACTGTGACTTGGATCTTAAGCAGCATATAAATCAGATAGAAAACTGATGAGGATGTGATTTTTTTTTTTTTAACAGGTATGAGAATGTGATTAAGGAGACTTTCTCCTTCAGGCAGTGAGCACCGACAAAAGAAGCTCAGGAAGGTCGCTGATTATAGCATTCTATTTTTACAATAGAACTACCACTAGGCCAAAGGACACCACTTAGCTTTACATTGTGAAAATTGACAAAAACTATCCAAGAAATAAATCACATTGATAGGTTGCTGCATTTGCTAGAACAGAAAATTCGAACATGCAAAATCCCCCTAGAAGAACAAGGTCCATAATTCTTGTAAAGCCAACATTTCACTAATGTCCCATACTACTTCAACACTATCTACACTGACAAAAGGTTTGTAGCAAGGTCATTATCCCTCATCCTAAATATCAAGATAATTCAGCAAATACCCAAATGTTGTATGGGTCTCTACTAAACCCAAACACAAATAAATTTCAGAAATTTCAATCTGCCTAATGAAATCAAAAACTCAATTGTAAGAAAAAGCACAGAGAGAGTGTTTACCTTTGAGATTGAAGGGGAAGAAGGAAAGCTTTGAAATTGGGGTTGGAGGCTTTCACAGCCACAAAAGCTCTCACTGTTGTTGCTGCACAGTTCCTGTTCCCAATTCAAACCAAACCCAAAACCCAAAACATTCACATACAAGAGTAACAGAAACAGAGTCAATGAAATCAATGAGATAAAACAGTGAGAGAGTACCTCAAGAGAGACAAGGAGGTAACTGCAGCCATTGGGAACAAAAAAGGAACAGTCCTTTTAGTATTGAAACTCAGCTATTTAAAAAGGGTCCAGAGGTTTTATACTGTGCAGTCCGCACACACTAGCTTGCATGTAGAACAGTCAAAAGAAATGGGTCATATAGGAAAAAAGTCTTCACCTTTATATTTTGAAGCCAATAATTTAGTAACCATCACAATTCCATTTATCTGGAAGATACAAATAGACAAGAGTGTCAGGCCTAGAACAATCAAAATGGCCAATTTTGTTCTGCAAGTACCAAACAGCTTGAGGAGCTTCACTGTTTCAGCTTCTGCTTCATCTAATGGTGAAACAAATTTGATGGGTCAGCTTTATTTGGTAGTGTTTTGTGATAAAGATGAGATCTTTGATCAGAATTTTGTGTTTCAGGGTCTCCTCCTTTGAGTTCTAGTGGAAGTAGTGGTGGGGGTGGGGGTCCTGTGATATTGGAGCTTCCTGTTGATAAGATAAGGAGGCCTTTGATGAGAACCAGAGCTAATGATCCAGTCAAGGTTCAAGAACTAATGGATAGCATAAGTGAAATTGGCCTCCAAGTACCTGTAAGTATTGGTAAATGGTAACAACCCCAATTTGTAATTTTCTCTATTGGGTTATGTTCTGGTTGATCATCCTTCTCATATAGGATTCGTTGTGTTTTTGTGGGTATTGGTGTCTGATGATAATGAATGCTTTACTTGACAAGGCAGTGACATTTATGCACTCATAGCCTGAAAAATTCAATTTACAAAAAGGGAAAATGTCAGACTTCGTTTGATGTACTTGTGCTTTTAAGTTGGGACATCATCATCAGATATCAGCTTCATGTAATTTGTAATGTAATGCTAACAAAGAGGAAATAGATTTTATAGTTCAATAATTAGGAAGGAAATTGAAAATCTCCCACCTTAGTTCTTTTCGGGAAAGCATTTAACAGTTTAGTTGGTGTTCAAGGGACTCGATCGGAGTATGAAAAAAGTATCAATAAATGAAAATGAGGTTAGAATGTTAACAGTTAACATGGGGAGAGTGCAATTATCCAGTACACCTCACACTGTTTCTTGCGGTGTTCAATTCAACAAGAAAGTGGCTCATGAATAAGATGGCTTATTAGTTATTACTCACACTCAAGATGGTTTTGAACCATTGTTCCATACTCTAAGTTGAGGAGGATGAATGTTGTTGTCTGAAACTGAAATAGGAAAATCTGGTGTGCATACTAGGATGGTAGACCAAAAACAAAAGATAGGATCTCTCATGCACTTATGGAGCTTTGAACTTTGATAGCATGCTAGGGTCTGTTAAGTTAAGAGGGTTTTGCTTTTCAAGCAGATAGTTTGTGCTAGATGTTCCTAAATCATTTTTGTGTGATTATCTGTTCCATGCAGATTGATGTGCTTGAGGTCGATGGAGTTTATTACGGTATGAGCTTATCATTATTCTCATAAAGAGTTCAATATTGTTTATATTGCTTCCTTACAAACCAAAGATGAAACTTTAAAATGAAAGACAAAGATGCAGATGATAGCTGCAAGTGGGTCTAAAAAAAAGGATAGTAGCTCAGTAATCTGTCATGTTTTTTGTAGGTTTCTCTGGCTGTCATCGCTATGAAGCTCACCAGCGTCTTGGGCTCCCAACAATACGTTGCAAAATTCGACGTGGGACGAAAGAAACTCTCCGGTACCTTTGCCTATTTTAGTATTCTTGTTTAGCTTTACTGGTTTCTCCTGTAAGAGTTTATAACCGTCTTATTCAACTTGCAGGCATCACCTCCGCTGAATTTGTAGTGGCTGATGTTTCATAGTTAATTCACAGCTTGAACAAGATCAGCTTCCTACCTCTTCAATTGTATTGCAAGTAATTGTAGGGCATTTATTATCATATATGCCCCTTCTGTACAGAGTTGTTATTCTGTACAGAGATCTATGTCACTGTGTGAATATGTGGGAGCTGCTCTTATTCAATACATAAATGATAAATGTTGGATAACATGGATAAGTATTCTAATATGACAACGGACCAACGGTCTCTTGGCATTAGGACAGTACCCAAAAAGTAAAAATATGATAAAAGAGAAAATGAAAGAGAAAGCTGCATTTCTTCTGATATATAGCTCGATCATGACAATTGTACATCCTTGTGAAATAGTGCACAAGTTCTATGCCCGCCTTATTCAATTTCTTTTTGTGTACTACCGTTCTTCACAAAAACCTTCATAAAACGAAAGAAATATGGTAATAATTCATTCTTCTGTGTTCTTTTAGTCCAGACACAACAATTTTAGAAATTTCCCTGATTTTGATTTTGGCGACTCTTTATTTAGTTACCTAGTTGGTCTAGGTTTGGTTTTCCTAGCAATAATAAGTTTATATCAAGGATTCCCTCCTCTTCTAAGCCTACAAGGAAAAGGATTTGCCTGATATATAGCACTAAATAAAGCACGTCTCCTTGGTTCTAATTCACAATTCAAGTACTCCATAAACCAAAAGGCCAAAAGTTAGACAAGATGAAGGTGATTGCTGCTTACTTGCTCGCTCGATTGGGAGGGAACACCGATCCTTCTGCCGATGACCTGAAGAGAATTTGCGGAGCAGTTGGAGCTGAGATTGATGGAGACAGACTTGAGTTGTTCTTCTCCCAAGTCGATGGAAAAAATATCGATGAGCTAGTTGCATCCGGAAAAGAGAAGTTGGCACTTGTGCCTTCCAGCGATGACACTAGTGCTGCAGCTCCTCCTGCTGTTGTTGAGGAGACTAAGGAAGAGAAGGTTGAAGAAGAAGAAGAAGAAGAGGACGACTTTGATGGACCTTTCAGCCTCTTCGGCCCTGACAACTAAAACATATTTCCTCTCGTAGTTTTGTTATTCCTTTATGTTACAGAATTTAGGATAGTGCTAGCATATCGATCTCCTTCATTTGTAATTCGAGTAATTAACTATCAAAATAAATACCAAAGATTGTAGAAATCTATGTTGTACTTTTCTTTTGGTTACCTCCATTGTATAACCTCGTTAGAAATTATAATATCAAGTATTCAAGTTTTCTCTTTTGGCTTGTTTAGAATTCCATATGTATTGGGTGAATAGTAGTGTCGTTCATATCCTTAAGAAAAGCTTCTTGGTAGATCATGCTTCAAACGGTTATGGTGACTACATTGTACACAGAGTGTCTTTGCATTGAGCTAGCTTCCCTCATGTAGATTATTATTTTTTTCGAAAGTATGACTCTTGCCTCTACTCTCCGCTGCAATCTCAATACTTTTCTTATTTTGTGAGACATTGTAGCTTATACTAGGAGAGTGCGCTAGAGAACAAGTATAGCAACTGGTTGTCTGTATATTTTTCAAGTCATGAACTAGTCAGGATAGGGGTGCTTCAAATACGGAAAGTATTTCTTTTTTCAGACTTTTATTAGCCAACTTAATCTTGTGCTTGGCAATACTTTTCCTTGTGATTTTATCTGTTCTGATTTCCTTTCAGTGTTGGGTTTTGTGATTCCTACTTCGAGAAGGCTATCTGCAACATGCAGCCAATACTGATACAGATGTTAATAAATGTTAAAGAGTTATTGTTGGTGATTGAATTTTCAATTTTTCGCTCAGCGTCTCTCTGTGCTTCCTCTGTTTTAGGGAGCATGTACTTCGTTGGAGTCAACATCCTCACCAACTTGAGGATGAAGCACTCGTCTCTTTGCTACTCTGAGAGCGGCCCAAATAAGCCAGCCATCCGATTACATGCACAGTTCCAGAACAGAATGAATGTACACGAAATAATACCAATGGCAAAGAATTTACATCATCAAGGCCACACTATAGGTGGGAAAGAGTTGAGCGATTCTAGATATATATTTTGTCAAAATTTATATGAACTAGCTCATCTGCCTATAAAGCTTATGAATAACTGCGCTTAATAATATCACAATAGTAGATAATTTACCATCCTCGTAACACATGATTTACTTGGCTTTCTACTTGTATGATATTGGACCAGACCTTGAGACAGCAAATCTTGGTAGTGGACTGGGACCTGTGTTCCCTGAAGTTGATCCCTCCGCAAACTTAACTTTTCGGCTTGAGCCATAATCTAAAGGCCCAGAACGGCGATAGTTCTGTTGCCTGTGTTCAGTGCTTCGTGAACTTCCACCATCATAAATGTGCTCTTGGCCATGGGATGATGATCCTTTGAAATAACCTGAATCATACTGAGGAGTGGAGTCGCCACGGGGTTGTCGTGCTGCGGGAGATGCATGTGAGAGCGATACAGCAGGCGAATGGCGGGGTGAAATGCTTAGTAATGCGAGTGGTGTATTTGGAGAGTTTGTATAGTACTGGCTGTATATTGAACGAAGAATGGCATATGGAACATGGGGTTCCAGAGAGCTTCTTGGAAGATAAGGTGAGATCTCGCAGAGTTGGTCCAGGAAAATTAGCTGTGCTACAAGATGAGATCTGTGAAGCGCAATTATTGAAATTGTTAGCAGACTGAAAATGACTAGGTAGGTGAAAATTACCATAAAAAACCTAAAGAAAAAATTATGCATGGAGATATAAATTAATTTACCTATTAGTTTCACTCCAAGAATCCAGTATAATGCTTGCAGAGAATTTGACGAAAAGCTGCATTGTGGATTTTATGCTTGCTTCAGCTGACAAACGACTTTGTTCAGAGTCCACTGATTCACCAACATGGCCATTTGAGAGAGATTGTCTTTGCTGATATTCACGTTCCACTCTAACAAACTCACTTCCTGCAATTACAGCACTGATGCACCTGCCAGCAAAGTTGATTGATAACAGATGTTAAAACATTTGGCAAAAAGACCATAGAAGCCATTTTATATGTAACATAATCAGAGAATGCTAAAGTGAAGCTAGTTGGCTGGGGATCAATTCAGAAGTATCTGCCATGGAATTTTTTGACTTCATGATAAGAGCAAACATAAATATACCTTGCCAAGCAATGAATATTGTTATTGAAACCCCCAGTGTCCACATTGAAGGCTGTGGTAGTCCATATATTAGATGTCATAAAGGCGGCAAAGAAATAGGGTAATAGGCTCCATGACCCATCATTTGCACCCCCAACCTCTTCTAAGATCAATCTCACCCACTGGGAATCATGATTATCAACTACACCAACATTGTTTGCCACCCCTCTCAATCTCCTGACTTCTTTCTTTTCAGGTATTTCTTCAGGTATATGCTTAGATATTCCAGCTAATAATGAATGTATCAAGGGTGCACCTTCAAAAAGTACAGTGCCAGCAGCTTCAGCTAGAGATCTGTCAAAAGCCAGGGCCAAGCCAGCTTGAACACAAAACCCAATCACCGTGTCTATATCGACTATCTGCTTTATTGAAGCCTCTCTTTCATTTCGGTCTCCAGAATGCAGACTACCAGCAACTGCCTCTAGCACATCACGATTTGATCTCAGTGATGTATCAATACAATTTAAAAGTGCAGCAGTGTGTTCTTTCAGTAATCTGTCTAGCCTGTCAACTCCATAGCCACCAAAGATGCGAGCAAAGGCCTTTAATTCTCTAAGATCAGTGACTGAATCAGCAAAATATCCACCAACAGGCCTTGTGCTCTTGAAGCATTTGTGAATTGGAGCAAAAAGGATTCCAGCACCTGATATATCCTTGATTATATTTTCAATGTACCAGTTGCAGACAGCTTCAGTGGCTGATCCTGTATGTTGCTCTTCTGGTTTTTCAAACAAATGCAAAGAAGAAACTGGTCCTGAGAAGGCTTCTGAGAGCAAAACCTCTCGAATACCCTGAGTTAAGTCCATGCTAATATGCTGCTCTGCCAGATGGATAATGCTGATGTGTCTGCGAATAAGCAACTCAAGAACCGTAGGCCGTTGGAGGTCATTGTCAGTTTTCAGTACTGCAAGCAATCTCCTCCTAAGGTTCCCAAGAATGCACTCCCTCATGTACTGTGAATAATAATTGGCACATTTTAGTGACACTGTAAGGAAGTTATATACTCTGCTTTATGTCAGAAGCAAGTTTTTTGTGTGGGCTTGTCATACAGTCATAATGCATGTCTATTGTGGAGAATTGCACAAACTGATAACCTGTTTTCTCCAACCTCATGATCATGTGAATTAGGGCAGGTTCAACAAGTTGAGGTGAAAGATAGCAACAATGAACAAGATAAAACTTTGCATAAGCTATAAGTCACAGCCATAGGAACTAGACCCATTCAGTCCATTATAATAGTATGCCAAAAAACAAAAGACGTCTAGCTCATCTTCTGTTTCCAAAATTAGGGAACAGTTTGTTTTAATTCTAGAAATGCAAGTTTGCCCGTGTCGAAACTTGAAGTTTAACGAGGGATGCAAAACAGCAGAAATTATGTAAACTTTTAAATACAATATTTGATACAATTAAGGGGTCATTTATTTATGTATTTAGTTGTACGTTTAAGACTTTTTCTTATTAGATTCAATCATCATTTAAACTTAAGAAAATAGGTAAAAGCTTGCCTCACCTCCCTTAAGACAAAAACATGGTTTAGAACACATATAGGCTCCATATCATTCAAAACTGAGCATAAGTTGGTCAATCTCTGCACCGCAGCTTCTAACCTGCGAGGCAATCGTGTCAGTTCTGAACTCATGGATAGAATTCGATAGACATTATGCATCAAATTGAGATGACTAATAACATACATCTTGATAGAAGCATTATTTTCAGGACGACTCTCATGGCCAGGCAAAGGGAAACCCGGTGCTCCTTTTGGAGATTTAGTTGAAGTTATTGATATTCTTGAAGCAGAATTCATATAAGAAGCGGCCTGCTCCGGAAGAAGCTGAGATTTCCCACTAATCAGTTTTGTATAAAGCATAACCAATTTCAACTATTTTCTTATGACAATAAGTTGCTACCTGGTTCTCTAGGGCACCAAATCCTCCTTCAGAATCAAGGATGTTAATTAATCCCTCCAGTCCTCCCATTATAGATTCAATGAGAGATTCAACATAAAGGACTGCATCTCTGCCAATCTTGGTTACCTGCTTGCATAAAGGATTCAGCCAAATCATTAAATTCTGAATTCACGCATCCATCTCCAAGTTGAGGAATGCAATCGTGGATATGTGTAGTAGGCTACAAAAAATTTCTGTAAGGTATGAATACAAGACATCATCACAACTTTGGTAATTACCAATTAGTGACTATAAATCAATATTTAGTTTGAGTGAAAATGATTATCCAATGGTACTTTTTTTTTATCAAACACGAAAGGAATGCAGAGAAAATGGTATTCCCATCTTCATCCCATCAAGAAATGATACAAGCTCATCTTATCACCTTTCACCTTGAAGAGATAGAAGCTCATAAAAGAAAGGAACATCATTCCTTTTCACGAGTATTAAAAAAGAATAAAATTTAAAACCTAACATCATAAGACACTTGTTTTTGTCCCAACATGGATGGCCTGCCATACTAATAGCATGTTGAGACAAATAAATAGAAAAGTTCTAAATTCTAAACATGCAAGTACATGAAACTTTGGAAAGGCAAATGAAATTCGGATTCTGGATCACCTCTTCCGGAACAATGGGGGAAGCACACTCTGGAAAACTACTTGCAACACCAAGCCAGGCACAGCAATGTTGTGGGCGACCTTCCGGGCCAAACATAGTGTTCCTGAAGACCTATATAAGAGAAGGGACAAAAAGACATTTTCAGTTTAGTCAAGTTACTACTGACACTGCAAGAAGCTTAGCAAACCAGTTAAAGCAAAGAAAGCAAAACTTACCGCTGTAAGGTGCTGATGGTAGAAATACAACTTCTTAAGACTCGCATGCTTTGATAATTGAGATTCCAGTTCATCGACACATCTAATTTACATTAATATGTATATACACAGCAATGGATTAATAACCATGAGTTGCTGAAATGAAAGGGGTTTATTACTTCAGAAAATTTTTAAAACAAATTTTCAAAGTATTAACTGAGAAACTACATGATCATATAATGGTCAAGAAAGTATTAACTGAGAAACTACATGATCATATAATGGTTAAGAGACAACAATATAAAACTTTGCAAGGGCACTACAAATTAGAGCTGTTTGAAATTATGTTTTATGAATTTGCAAGGACCTCCAAGGCCAATATATTAGTAATGGACTTTTACCAAAATCAAAGTACAGCATGACTGACTATAGGCAGAACCATTTTCCTAGCAACGGTTAGTCACAAACTGAATTTTTCTGAACATCTGTGAATGCATTATTGATACTAGTTCTAGCCTTCAAATAATAAAGTTAGCTTTTACTGGGTTGTTTACTATATTGCCTCTATATGTTAGCAAAGTTTGCGTAAGTGCTGTTGACCGGATAATCTTCCATGCAATATTATCATAAAGAGAAGACAGATACCATAAGCGCTAATACTAGAAACAAATAATAGGGAGTAACTCAAAAATAACTTCTAGTATTCACCGATAAACTTTCAATTTTAAATTTTCATTCTTGCTTCAGAGTAGAAGAATATTTATCCTGAGAATTACATTGAAAAGCTTCAATAAAGGACTGTGAAACCCATCAGAAAGGCAAAAAAAAAAAAAGTTACAAAAAAAGAGCACCTGGACCAATTGTAGGCAGCATTTCCCTCTGATAGCAGGCCTTCTTTCCCTGTAGAGACTGTAGCTTTCTCCAAATGTCTTATGTTTATAGATGACCGGGATGATGTCACTATCATCAATATTGATAACCAATCCTTTCGAAATTCCTGATTAGAAATCACAAAATGAGACCTTAATGAGGACATATAACAAAGAAATCTATTCATAATTGAATATTAGAAAAGTAATGTGACAAGGGCAACAGTAAGAACATTTATTTAGAGCAGTACAACAGAGGATGAGTTGGTGAGTATGCTACCTAACGAAAACAAGGACAGGCACTTGATTGCAAAAACTTTTGGTGTTTTATTGCATAAACTAGATCATAAAGTAGAAGATCCGGTGCATGATACTGTGGTACATCGCAGGACATGTCAAAACTAGACTACAGAGAGAGAGCTTACAGATAGATCACATGTAATGGCAGATACATTTTCACCCTGTGGTTTTGGAATGTTTTCAAGGTGCTGAACAATCTGCTGAAAAAGACTTTTCAAGCTTGCATCTAAGTCGAGAGCCACCATCCCAGGGGTATTTAACAAAAACCGGATTCTACCAGCACAAGAAGAAAGGTACGACAATGCATAACCTCTAATTGCTGCATACAAAAGTACAAACTTTTAAGTGAATTTACTTAAAAGAAATAGTTTATTATACTAATAAATAATGCTGGATAAATCCATGTACTCCACACTGAGATAGTTTATAATTAATACTGTGTAATGCACATATGAATGTCAGACAAGTAATTTAGTAAAGCAGAGCAAAAACAGCTGTAGAACTACCAACAAGAACACAGTTTACATGCAATATCTATGTGATTGACTACAACACAATATATTTAATATGAAGTTCATGCCTTTGTATAAGCTGCAGTTTAAGTGGGAGTGTAGACTTTGAACTCAAACAAGGCTAGGTAATACTACATACATAGACAATTGCCTTGTTTGAGTTCAAAGTCTACACTCCCACTTAAACTGCAGCTTATACAAAGGCATGAACTTCATATTAAATATATTGTGTTGTAATCAATCACATAGGTATTGCATGTAAACCGTGTCCTTGTCAGTAGTTCTACAGCAGTTTTTGATCTGCTTTAATAAATAACTTCTCTGACATTCATAGTTGTACAGCTTATACAAAGGCATGAACTTCTCTGACATGTATAGGGATTTCTTCACATGGAAATTAGCTATCTTATTTTTTTAATTAAATGGCATAGACCAGGTTCAGTCTAACCTGCAATATACTTGCGTACCAAACAGCAAAGATGGTCCATTCCATCTAACAAAAACCCAATCGTTGGATCACTTGGATCCTGCAAAGATCACAATAGTGGCAGTCAAGCACTTTATTCTCAGTTGGAACTAGGAAATGAAAACTAACCATGACATATTTAGACAAATACATGAAACTTGGCTTACAATTTCAACTGACACCATTCGAACGGCTTTTGATTTTGATGATGCAATTCCAACATGTTGGAAATACCAGAGGACCTCACATTGAGCAAAAGCCAGGGCAGAGAATACCATCTGAGGATGCATGAAATCATCAAACTATATCAACAAGCAATAGAATGTATGGTAAAGAATGTCCAGTGGTGAATCAACCTTGTAGTCATTGATAGAATGATAAACAAAAAATTGAGAAAATTATCACTACAACCAATTGGCTGAAGGCCGACGAATCACTCAAACTAGAACACTAGTTAAATAATCACAAAACTACTTGTAAATAACAATTTAATCATCTTTTCTAAGACTGAATGCTTAGTACATTAGCAACTGTACCAGAACGCATTACAAATGTCATTGTTATAACTAGCTTGTATACAAAATCGAACACAGTATTTTGATTTAGAAATCGGACACAATATAAGCTTCTTTAGAGAAACTAAGCAAAATCATGTAAATGAGCTATATCTTTAGCAATTTAGCACATGTGAAGAAAGCTTACAATGTACCTGTATGTTTGGAGCCAACAAACTAGGCTGATCAGTGAAAAAAAGTACCATTCTTCCGATCTCTTGCTTCAGTAATATCCTCCTCTCACGGTGGATGGCGTCACATGATAGTAATGCTTGCTCATGCACTTCACTGCATCCAATTATGATTTTAGTTTGTTCAATACACATGCGCCACATATATCACCAAACAGAAGGAAAGTACATTTGTGAAATTAGCGGTAACTCATGGTTATGGAGACACTTTATACATGCAAAAGACAACAACAACTTGCATAAGTAAAACAACATCAAAGATTCAATGGTTATCTTGCATCATATCCAAATTAGACTGCCTACTTCTATAATTATCAACTTTTTCTACAGAATTATTAAATGCATAAATCTCTCTAACAGCCCATTTACTCCAAGTTTCATGTTCAGCTAGTTATATCTGGACTTCAGTTTGTATACATACCTTATCATTTTCTCAACTTGCTTTGCTACACTATACTCCAAATCTGCTTCTTTTTGCTTTGTACGTCCAGATTTTGCCATCTTCTTTGATTCTATAATTCGTGGCAGGACAAATAGCTGATACTCTTCATGCAAAAGTATGTACTGCGTGTTTAAGTTGCAACAGTTAACAACTGAAAAGTATCAAAGCTGTTTAAAGGACAGAACACAACCAGAAAAACTCACCTCATCCCTGAACAATGTAAGAACCAAATTTTCTTTCAAGACGACCTGAAAGCCACAAAATGTAAACAAAAGTAAGAGTAAAAAATTATGAAAGATAAATACAACGCATCATTCACGAAATTCAATATATTAACACGATTAAATAGAAATTCTGCACAATGTAGTGTTACCAGAGCAATATCAATGCTAGTGACGCGTAGAAGCTCATCTGGACAAACGAGGTACCCAAATAATACCCATTCCCGATACGAGGTGACATTCGCTAAATCCTGAGCTCTCTACAGGTAGGACATAAAATGGACTATATAGTGTAGTTTGTAACGACAGCAGTTAAACAAAACATTCAAAATAGCCAATACAGAAATAGGAGAACCAACTATTTTTTGAAACGCTAGGTGAACCAACTATGGCAGATGGTGACCAATCTCAAAATCAATCAAAATGAAAATGTTTACCATTGGGTGTGCAGAATTTGTAAGGATGTCTGGATATCGAGGATGATATGGACTTAAGAATCCCTCGTTTCGGAGCTTTCTTGTATCTGTTGACAGAAAAATGATAGGACCCACAGCCTCTAGCACCTGAAAAAAAAAAACTCAAATGGTATTAAATCTTCAAGATCAAGCCTTCCCAGCAGAATTCGTAATTAATAACGTTCAAATTAATACTTCATGTACTGAACAAAAAGAGTCGATCATTCATAGAGTTTTTTTTCGTCTACCTTATGAGGTGTGATTATACACTAGATCATAAGACGTAGGAACACACTCATAAGGTACTTATAATGATTTAAACAAACTCCAGCAGCAAGTGACTACCTTTCTATTGAAACACAAGTGGCTATTAAGTTGAAGCTTATGTTAAATTAACTAAAAACCAACACTAATTTTCTTTTTTTTTTTAATTCTTTTTGCCATAATGTTCCGGGCCATGATATCTGTTAACTAGTGGCTCTAAACCAAGGACACCAGGAACATAGGAGCGCAATGCTTTATAAAGTTAATTTTTCCCTCAATACCATCCACCATCGCCTCATCTACCATGTTCTTACTCGGCAAATCATTTAAATGCACACTCTTTGTGTTAAGGGAATAACAAGGTCATTTCACGAAATATCACTCCACTAATGAATTTTTTTTATTTTTTATGATGATGATGATGATTAGAAATTTAGAACCTGTTAGTATAATTGTTTAAATTACTGACATTTGAACAATAACCCACATAAGAAATTTGATAGGTTATAGCAAACTCCAAAATATTTCATGAGCTGCCTACAAATGATGTAAGCATGAAGGTTCATACAAAAAAGCCTCTTATGACAATCAAGGGGACAGGAATTTGAACTGGGGACATCTTCTTTTTACGAGGGTTTACCACATTGATCGATTAAAGCACACACTAACCTCTCCAATACGGGGGCTCACAAAATTTAGGTCTTCTTTCAATCCTTTCAAGGGTGGATCATAACCGTCTATAAATTGAACCAACCTATAATCGACATAAGAAGAGACATATTAAAATTGATAAGAATACAGAATCCGTAAACGGTAAAAGACATCCTTGAATGGATATAACAATGCGATGATCTTAGCCTGAATAATGTTTGGAAGGCATGGTTCCCACCACCTAGGCATTTGTTGGTATCTCAATCATTATTTTTAAAAGTACCATACATGTCTTTAGAAACTAATTAATGAAATATTCTGTGCTTATTTAAGAGAATGGAGAAAAAGATTTGTTTAATCATTTAGAGAGAACTGCATATATTAATGAGTCAGAAAAAACCTATTAACTTAAAGACAGAACCTACCGATGATAGAAATCACAATCTCGGTCATTTCTTGATATTGCATGCAAAAGGTTATACATTTGTAGCATCATTTTCCTCGGTATCTGTTATAAGCATAGTGTTAGTAGAATTGCAGCACAGGTATAAACATAAGTTGACTATACACATATAGAGTTAAGACAAAGCACTGAAACTTCTTCAACAAATGGACAATGACAATAATTGGATACTTATAAAAGAAAGAAGAGGAAGTTGACATACCTTCTCAGAGAATAGGTTAACACGGACAAATGAACAGAAGAGATCCATAAATGCATGTAGTATAAGCGAGTTCTGGTGAGGCTGCAAAATACTGCGCCAAGTTATCATAGATGTCATGCAGAAACAGAACTTTAAGTTTGTGTCAACAAACATCATCTAGGAGCTTAAATTGTAATAATGCAAAAGGACCTTTAAATTCTGTCAGAACTTCTATCTACATAGGACTGATTTTAACAAGCACTAAACATCTGGTTTCCACAAAATTTGAGAGGCTTAAATAATTAGATAAACCCACTTTTACAAATTAACATTAGTTTACATACCACTTTATTTTTTATTTCACTCTACGCTTATCCGTATACCAGTGAGATATCAGAAATCCATAATTATATTACATCAATCTTATCCGTCTGGAGATCAAAGTGTTTGGCCAATTATATGGAGTAAAAAAAGATATTGTGTATGTCCTTGTCCCATCCATAACTTATAGTTCACATTGGTGACAAAGAAGTGATCATGATACTCACCAACAAGGTAATAACAGTACTGCTTAGATCCAATATAAGCCGTAGAGCTTGTTCACGAAATGCCATCAAGTCAAGAAGCAGCTGATCGAGACAAACAAAAAAGAGAGATATTAATTGACTGTATCTAAATATGAACATTTTCAAATATATAAGACAAACAGAGCTCTTGATATTTATTAGTTACCTGAACCCATGGTTCCAAGCTTTGTAGATGAAGCCCTGCATTATCATGCAAGGCGTCCAAGGCAACCTTATCAACCTGCATTAGTGTTGTACCAAATTATTAAATTCAGATAGTCCAGTAAGGCTGACTTACAAAAGAAGACCTGATATTTAAGGAAAAGCAAATCAAATCTTACACGTTCAAGCTGTAACTTGCTATAATGCTCCGGGAACTTCTTTGAAAGTAGCAAGCAAAGTCTTGGATGGTTGGGGAACACACCGGCTTTCCAAAAGGCTTCTGAAAATGTATGTCCAACTGGATCCGGGTAATCCAAAATTTGGTTTAGCCTATACATTTTAGCCATAAGACCTTCTGCTACTTCAGTTAGTTGAACTACCCACTGCATGTTTAAGCCTTTGTGGGACACGCCTGCACTTTGGACAATCTGTCCATCAGGACCTGCAGTCCTGGAGCTCCTAGATGTCATGGGAGAAGGTTCTGGACCCAAGTACTCAGTCCATCTCGACGGACCCTCCCACTCTTTTGATCTCACAGAAGTGGGTGATAATGACGAATCTTGGCTAGAGAAATGTTGTCTCGATTTCGCCATAGCTAAGCTAATCCACACAAACTTGTCTGCATTTAAATTTTCGCCCTTAAAGTCAGATCACTATAAGATGGCACATCCTAATTACTTAAACTCAATCTCATTCTACATTCCACCTCGTGCATTAACAAAACCAGCATTAGGGTATTAACAAACTATAAAAGTAACAAAGCAACATTCTTTTCCTTCTTTGGCTCATATGTTCCAAGCAACTAAACGGTCAGAACCATGCTTATATATTCAAGCATTTCGGGTTTCCAGCTCCTTAAGCTACTCCATTATTTAAGCTTCATTGTTCCTTATTGCAAAATGTTCAGGGTAATACAGTAACTAACAAGACCTAGACTTTCATTTCATAACTACTCGAGATTAAAGCTCTTGAACTATGTTCTACACTAAAGCATTTCACAACGGCAAACCGATACAGATTAATAGCATTACAAGAAGCAAAACGATCCAAACCAAGCAACTCAAACAAAACAGACACAGTAGCAGAGCATACAAAACCACAATTGAAAAGCAAAACCATCGATTTGGGTGCAGAGAAAATGTGGGTTTCTACAATCTGGCTCAAGAAACACGAAAAGCTTCAATCTTTACTATAATCCCCAATATTTCTTGACCACATTTGTTCTGGGCAACCAAAGAGAGAAAGAGAGGAGTAGCTTACATGTGAAAGCTTGGAAATTGAGGTGAGGTGGTGGAGACCATGGAGGTCTCAGATCTGTAGTGGCCTTGTGAAGCAGAAGAGAGAGAGAGAGAGAGAGAGAGGGAACGAGAGTGGTTGAAGTGGAAGAGCTGGGAATAGAGAGAGACTTTATATATTATATATTTAAGAGAGAGAGAGATGGGCGTGACCCTTGGAGGCTTTCTATTCTTCTTTCTGTGGAAATAAGCCAAAAGAGTCAAAACCAACAGATGGACACTGGGATTTTGAAGGCTATAGTCTGATATTCGGTTTTGTGTCTTAATCAGTTAATCTGATTACCTCTTTTTATTACAGTAGTGTATTTTTGGGTTGATTAGGGTTTTTAGTAATTCCGTTGAGGGATTTTTTTTTTTTTTTTGTAAATGCAGAGGGATTTCCCTCTAATTAACAAGAAAAAGAAAGATTTTCATATATATAATCCAAATTTCTAAGGGAGAAGTCCGGTTTGTCAACAATGGTACTTGTTTATGTGATCTCATAGTAAAAACGTCACATTATGTTTACTTCATTCGAACTTGTTATTAAACTTTCTTATTTATCATGCGTAATTTCAACGTATGATATTACAAGAAAATGAGATTAGTAACAACTAGTGTAATACACCGACTCTGAGTGGTGTGATTTCACAAATGATCTTTTTCGTCTTGTTCAAAACAAATCCAAAAGAAGAAAGAATATTTTTTCGTATAATTGCACCTAATGTTACGTGTACATCATCCGCCCAATATGATGTTTTTTTATATACAAATATGACCCAATTGTAGATTGAACCCTCGCACTGCATTTGTATAACTCAAGTAACTAAATATATTTACTCCTATATTTAACATGTTGTATTGCACCATAGTTATCAATGCTAATCTCATTTTTTATTCTCCTAAAAGTTAGATCATTAGCACACCTGTGTAATACCCAAATTTGGTGTCTTGTAATCATCAGGATCATCGTATGGACGGCCGGAAAGGCAACCATTATTATTATATCAATCTTTGTGGTAGATATTTGGATCCTACAGGACCCTCACACAATTACACAAATAGTAAATATACAATCATAGTTGCTTAATGTCCAAGCCAAGATTGTCTTCCACCACAGGCCGATCTTCTATTGTACGCACATCACCGGCCAAAACTTGAAAGATGAAGCACCCCACTAACTTATATGATCAAGTCAATAGGTTTATGTGATCATAATCATATAATAAGATTTCAAATCTATATATAGCAGCAGTTAGGGGTGATAAGAATGTCTATAATGTCATGAATGTCACTAAGATAAGTTATTCATCCTAGCTAGCTAGGGTTAATCATTTACACATGCCATCTACTCAAACTCAAGTGATTGAGATTATAATGTTCCTTAAAGCAAAGTGTATGATTGGCATTTCCAACATTTCTTGATAGAGCTTGTTTTGGTTTTGTTGACAATAAAACAGGGCGCGCATTTCCGACAGTTCTTGATATCCAGAGCTAGATTTATGCTTCTATTACATAATAGAAGCATCAAACACGCGAGATGGTGAACCAATGCGATTAGTGAATAAGACATCTTAGAAATCTACTCAAGAGAGTCGACTTCTGCAATTAGTGGAAAAAGTTTATAAGCATTTGGTTGCAAGTGATAAGCAGTAGCAGTCTAGCACTCCCATCTCATTTGCTTTGTGAAACTGTTAGCTTGGTAAAAAACCTAGCTTGGTAAGATTACTGTCTTGTATCTTGCATTGGCCAACCAGATAATATCCATGTGACTCTTCAGCTAGCCGTTCAACTCACACAAGGTGCATGGTCACTGTCACAAAACAGTTCAAAGAGAGAAAAAATCTCATTTTCTGGTCAGTCAATAATGTCAGATGGTCCAAATTTATGTGAACTGGGAAATAATTGACCAAACGCTTGCCTAGCCAGAGCTAAGTTGATCGGCAAAGGAGGAAAGAAATTAAGGGGAAGTTGTAAAACTTTAGGGTTTCCTCTAGCTGCTATATAAATAACTCTAAATGGTCTCATAGTTCAGGAGAGTGAGCTTTCCAGAAACACAGGAAAACCCTGCTATAGCAGAACTCGTTCTCTATCCTCCTCCAGATCACTAGGATCAGAGCCACGGATGGAGGACACTTCTACTTTGGTGGAACACTTGCATTCCTTTGAAAGCTCACAAAAGAGGTAGATATGCCCTATTATGAGTTTAGGCTCGCAGCATAGCATGAGAAATGCTAACAACTTTATCCACCAACTTTCCCCTTTGATCTTTCTCAAATGTTAGCTCAAATGGTAAATTAAACTTTATGATATATCCATACTGTTTCTTTTAAATAGATTGTCATTTAGAGACCATCGATCTCTATAAACTAAATTGGAGATCGTTTGGTCATTAAACTATATCAATCTCTAAATGACAATCTAAAAGAATGAATGGTTTGGTGCCACGAATTTGATTTTGTGAGCTAAATTTTGGAAAAGATTGGAGGGGAAGGTTTGGTGGAGAAAGTTGAGAACATTCCTCACATTGTTGTATAAACGCATAAGAATAATGATATGCATATATAAAAAATTAAGTATCATGCTGAATAAACCATTGAGCATTAATCATCATAAAATCTTTAACCTTCATCATCTCTTCATACTGATATTTCCAACCTATCAACTTTGATATAATGGATTTCTTATTTTCTCTAATTTCTCTTTTAGAGTTCAGTGATTATTGAAGTTAACAATACTAATCAGGGTTTAATATATTGTTCACTTAATCGGAAAATAATTTAAACGTCTGTCACATTTTGCAGATCATACATGAATTCTGTGAAGAAAACACCTACTTCATCAACATCAAAACTTCAAAAGGGTCATCATCAGCTTGTGCCTCAAGGATTACTTCTTTGTTGCTTGTTCTGTTCAAGGCAGTGATGTACTTCATCCATCCCATTCTGAGATTTCCTCATCCAACCATCCATTCCTCCTCCAAACGCCGATCACCTGATAATGAGCTCATGGTCATACAAATTGAGGAGTACCAAAGCAATGATGGGTTGAGTACTCTAAATAAGTTGTTCGAAGCTTCAGAGCTTTACTTACACAGTAAGATAAGCCCTCCCACTAGATTCCTCAAAATTGCACAAGTTCAGAAAGAGACCAGTTTTCCATCCACTTCTCAAACAAGCAAGAGTTTGAAGACATTTATGAAGGAATTCAGATGAAATGGAAATACAATTCCAAATCCAAGAAGTCCAATTATTCTAGCATAGCAGGGAAAAAGCAATTCTTTGAGCTCACATTTGATGTCAAACACAAGGAAATGGTCATGGATGCGTACTTGCCTTACGTTATAGAGACATTCAAGGCTATGAAAGATGCAGAAAAGATTGTCAAGCTGCATACTCTTCCAAGGTCAGATACCTACACAATGATGAGATGGAGTGCAATCAATCTCGAACACCCTGCAGCATTCGAGACAATAGCCATGGATACCAAGCAAAAGAGATTGCTTTTGGAGGACTTGGACAGGTTTGTTAAGAGGAAAGAGTTCAATCAAAGAGTAGGAAGGGCTTGGAAAAGGGGGTATCTGCTGTATGGTCCTCCAGGGACTGGTAAATCATCCCTGATAGCTGCTATTGCTAATTATCTGAAGTTCGATATCTATGACTTGCAACTCACTCATTTGACATCGGATGTGGAATTGAGAAGAGTGTTGCTGGCAACAACAAATAAATCTATACTCGTGATTGAGGATATAGATTGTAGTCAACTGAAGCTGCAAGATAAATCGAATAGCAGTAAGAAAAATGACTCAGAAAGCTATCAGGTTATCCATCATTCTTCTCCAACATTAAAGCGTTACATAATTTCTTAGTCATTTAGAATTTGAGGTCATAACATGACTAGTTATTAAGCTTGAGTTTCGATGTCCTAAACTGTTAACTTCATTCTTTTGCCTGCAGCTTTCGCTATCGGGACTACTGAACTTCACAGATGGCCTGTGGTCTGGCTGTGGAGAAGAGAGAATCATTGTATTCACTACCAATCACAAGAGTAAGCTTGACCCTGCATTGCTGCGATCAGGCCGAATGGACATGCATTTCCACATGTCCTACTGCTCACACGAGGGGTTCAAAACATTGGCCTCCACATACCTAGGCATCAAAGAACACCAACCATTGTTTGATGAGATTAAAAGCCTACTGCAGAAGACAGATGTCACTCCTGCACAAGTTGCCGAGGAGCTGATGAAGAGTGAGGATGCTAACGTTGCACTCCAAGCTTTGATCACAAGGCTAAAGGAAATTAAGAAAAAGAAGGAAGATGACAAGAAGGCCAAAGATGAAGCAAAAGTAAAGAACGATACAAAGAAAGTTGATCCTAAGCAGTTAACATATTTTATTTGACAAGAGACATAGGGGATCAATCATCATGGCACGGACAAGCATTATGCATATTTTGCTGAAATTATTCAGGCTATAATAAACTCTTGCTTTTCATTTCAATAACCATACAATAATGTTCCTAAACCCATAAACCAACATACACAGCCACACTCTTATATCACTTTAATTTTGTTTGACAAAAGCTAGCTCTTTCTGACGATTATCCTTTTCGATTCAGGTAAAGTTCCAAGTCTGCTTGCTCTATTTCCTGAGATTGTAAAGAGATTTCTGATACCCTACCAAATTCAATTGCTATCTAGACAGTACTTACCAAATTCATTGTCCATTGTTGTCATTAGTTTCCCATCGCCCAAGGGAAGTTACTTGAACGTTTTCCTATTCATATTAGGAACTTTCTATGTCTTGTTCTACCAAGTTGCATCAGGCATGTACTTCCCTAGTTTTTGATTATTTCCTAGTTCCAATAAGAATAGTTCTCTATAAAAAGGGCGCTGCTCTATGCCTAATTCAGTATAATCAATCAAAAATCTTACTTAATCTGAAGAGTGGTGATGAAATCTCTACTATTAGGACATCTTGTGCTCTGCTTCCTACTAATTGGAGGGTGCGAGGGCAGAAAAGTACCCAACCTCTCCCAGGACAAATCCGATTCCGAATCCTCCTTCGAGTACAATGCCATCAGCTGCAGAGCTCACAGCTTTTCGCTCACCGATTTCGGCGCAGTTGGAGACGGCAAGACATCAAACACAAAGGCCTTTCAAGCTGCAATCAACCACCTGAGCCAGTTCTCAGCCCAAGGCGGCGCTCAGCTTTACGTTCCGGCCGGGAAGTACTTAACCGGCAGCTTCAACCTCACCAGCCACTTCACCCTTTACCTCCATAAAGAAGCTGTCCTCCTCGCTTCTCAAGACCCCCAAGAATGGCCAGTCCTCAAACCACTCCCTTCTTACGGCAGAGGAAGGGACGCACCAGAAGGACGCTATGCCAGCCTCTTATTCGGAACCAACCTCACCGACGTCGTCATCACCGGAGACAACGGCACCATCGACGGCCAAGGTGAGTTCTGGTGGAACAAGTTCCATAGTAAAAAGTTACAGTACACACGCCCCTACCTCATTGAGGTCATGTTCTCCTCCAACGTGCAAATATCGAATCTCACTCTTATAAACTCTCCATCATGGAATGTACATCCCATTTACAGCAGCGATATACTAGTGCAAGGATTGACCATCTTAGCTCCGGTGAGCTCTCCCAACACAGATGGAGTTAACCCGGATTCATGCACAAATGTTAAGATAGAGGACTGCTACATTGTCTCAGGCGACGACTGTGTGGCGGTGAAGAGCGGCTGGGACCAGTACGGCGTGTCGTTTGGTATGCCAACCAAGCAACTAGTGATCAGAAGACTTACTTGTGTTTCTCCTTACAGTGCCGCCATTGCATTAGGGAGTGAGATGTCCGGAGGTATTGAAGATGTGAGGGCAGAAGACATCGTGGCCGTTGAGACCGAATCCGGGGTGAGGATCAAGACAGCTGTAGGGCGAGGAGGGTATGTGAGAGATGTGTACGTGAGGAGAATGGAAATGCACACTATGAAGTGGGCGTTTAAAATGAGTGGGGATTATGGGTCACATGCTGATGAGGGTTATGACAAGAATGCGTTTCCTGAGATCAAAGGGATTTATTATAGGGATGTGGTGGCTGATAATGTGACGATGGCTGCGAGGCTGGAGGGCATTGAAGGGCATCCGTTTACGGGGATTTGCATGTCGAATGTGACAGTTGTATTGGCTGCTAAGGCGAAGAAGCAGCCGTGGAGCTGTTCTGATGTTAAGGGGGTCGCTAGTGGCGTGACGCCGATGCCGTGTGATTTGCTACAGGGTGATGTTGTTAATGGGGGGTGTGATTTTCCTGTGGATGTGGTACCAATTGACACGGTGGAGATGAAAAGATGTAGTTTTGATGGTAGGATGAAGTCGCCTATTTCATCTCCTAGTACTTCTAGAGTCCTGCAAGCCCGTCTGGTGAGGCCCCTGAGGACAAGGATCCAGCTCCAAGTCCATCAGAACCACCATTAACAAGTGCAGCAGGGCCTGATACACGTCATGACATTCATGGTCGAGGATCATCATCAAAAGAAAAGCCCAAGAAATGGAAGCCGAAGCCATCGCCGTTGCCACCACCGCCGCCTCCTCCTGTTGTTGCAGGAGCACCTGCGCCATTGCATACTGAAAGCAACGTGACATTGCGTCCTAAGAATAATGCAAGCAGCGCTGCTAAGATGTGGATGTGGATTATTGGGTTTGGCTTCGCTTTTGGTTGCGTCCTGGTCGTCTCCATTTTAAATTTAAGGAATAATAAGAATAGGAATAGGAATATGCAACAGGAAATTTCATGATGACTGATTGAATATGTACGATTTCTTTTCCTCTGCCTCATGAATCTTGATGAAGGTGTTTTTATTTTTACCATGTAGATCCTCATGTTTCATGTAGTCATGTTTTTACTATGTCCATTTCTTCTTTTTACATGACTGTTTGATCAAACCTAGCTCTCTAACTTTTCCCAATTAACCGAATCAAAGGAACGGCTATTGTGCCGGTGCTATGCCATGTCATTTGGTACAAGGTATGTGTATGTGCTTCGCAGAGCTTGCCTCTAATCCAAAGAGTAAAATATCGATGATCATGAAAATTTTGATGGTTTGAAAAAAAAAATTTCGATGGATATATCAATGGAAATTTTATCAAATTTTATCTAAAAATTGTATATTCGACCAAAAATAGATTAAATATAAAATATCAAAAAAATATGAAAATTAATATAGTAATAGTAAAAAACGGAAATTTTGAAGAAATATCGAGGACATTTTAGACATTTTACTCATTGCTCCAATCAATAGTTTTTTTTTTGTCTTGTTGCTTTCAGTCTTTCTAGCTTCCTTAGAACATTATGTTAGTATTGCTGAGATGTATAAAGTTACATACAAAGACCTAATTGGTCAACTAAGCAGACAATATGGAATAGAATAGTACAATTAAAATACAACTATCTCCATGGTAGGTGAGACTTCTGTTCTAAACCTTTATATAAGCCTAGGTGATGACAACATCGATAAATTCAATTCTTGAGGACTGCAGGAGACTGAAGCTTGGATCAAATATTCTCTTGAGGTTAGGGTTAATTTTAAGCCTTACTTTGCCTTGTTATCGATCATCTGTCTTTGTATCCATAGTTATTGTGATTGCTCTATTAAATTTATAGCTGGTTTCAGTTAAACTTGCAGATTGGTATTGCTTGGTCTTGTTATATCTCATGGATTCTCTGAAAAACATACCTGCTTTGATATCAAAATGGTTATCAACTTGCGCCTCTATGGTTGTGTCCTTGTTGCTTCTGTTCTTCCCTGGCTTCTTAAAACGTTGGTTATCTGATCCTATGACCTTACAAATTGATGAATACCATGGAATCAGTAGTCGAAATCAACTTTTCGGTGCTTTGGAGCTTTACTTGCAGAACAAGATCAGCCCCTCCACTAGACTCCTCAAAATTGCGCAAACTCGGAAAGATAGTATTTTCAGCACTCACTTTTCAGACAACCAAGAATTTGAGGATGTGTATGAAGATATTCAGCTCAAGTGGAAGTTCAATATCATATCTAAAGAGTCCAATCACCACCCTTCTTTGGCATCCAAGAGAAAGCAATACTTCCAGCTTATATTCGACTTGGAACAAAAGGAAAAGGTCATGAATTCTTACTTGCCTTATGTTTTGGAGACATTTAAGGCCATGAAGGAGGAAAGGAAGCTTATCAAGCTGCATACCCTTGTAAGGGTAGATCCTTATAAAATCAGATGGGATGCAATTAATCTCGAACACCCTGCAACATTTGAAACTTTAGCCATGGATCTGGAGCTGAAGACATCTGTTTTGGAGGATTTGGAAAAGTTTGTTAAGAGGAAAGAGTTTTATCAAAGAGTGGGAAGGGCTTGGAAGCGAGGGTATCTTTTATATGGTCCTCCAGGCACTGGTAAATCGTCACTTGTAGCTGCCATGGCTAATTACCTCAAGTTTGATATCTATGACTTGCAGCTCACACATTTGAAATCAGACATGGAATTGAGAAAAGCACTGATTGCAACAACAAATAAATCTATACTTGTGATTGAGGATATCGATTGTAGTCAGGCGGAGCTGCAAGATCGAAACTCTGGTAAGGGAAGTAGGAAAAATGAGTCAGAAGGCCAGCAGGTTAGCATTTCTGCACATATAAACACTGTTAGTGATTGGGCATGGTGGTCATTGGTAACTGATATTGTACAAGATTTAGGCCATTTCTATTGTACCAAGGTTCACATAATTGAACACCATGTAACATATTCTGTTGCAGATTACGCTGTCTGGACTACTAAACTTCACAGATGGCCTGTGGTCTAGTTGTGGAGAAGAAAGAATCTTCATATTCACTACCAATCACAAGAGCAAACTAGACCCTGCATTGCTGCGATCAGGACGAATGGACATGCACATCCACATGTCGTATTGCTCGTATGAGGGCTTCAAAACATTGGCCTCAAATTACCTGGGAGTCTGTGACCATCCCTTGTTTGAGAATATCGAAAGCCTACTGAAGAATACAAAGATCACTCCTGCCCAAATTGCTGAGGCGCTAATGAAGAGTGAGGATGCTGAAGTTGCACTCCAGGGTCTGATCACGGTGCTAAAGGAAAAGAGATACAAGGGGGATGAGTACCTAGATGAAGGTGAAGGGGAGCACTTGACATATTTCATCTAGTTATTTTTTTGAAGGGAACAATAGAACAATATCCAGGGAATAAGCTGCAATGAATCCGTATGCAAGGGAATGAAGGGATTGATCACATTGAAATTATGAAGGCTTAGTTTTTTTTATTGAAATATTATTTGCTTTCAGTAGCGGTCTTTGTATTATTCGGTAGGCTTTTTAGACCCAAAAAGGTAGCAATAATAGAGTAGGATGATCTTGGATAACCTGGTTAACGTTCCACTGCTTGGGGAGCTTCATCATGATTCCTTAACCAATTACAAAAGTGGAACACTAAGACTTCTTTCTATCCAGATCACACAATTTCCTCAAAAACTTTCTAGGCCTATAGACTAAATGTCTAAATCAATGTCTGAGATCATGTTACTATGTTAGAATGTTTCCTCTTCCACCACTAAGAATAGATTGGCAATTAACACTGGTGAGATTTGAACCTGGGTTTAACAGTTCCACACCTAAACTCTTACCAACTTGACTACTTATGGTAGTTTTAAAGACTTGAAAATATAAGAATTAACGACAACAACCAGACTAGACTATATTACGAACAATGCAAAAGTAAAATCACTTTTTTTTTTAATCGGAAAATCTTATCTTCTAATCCTCTGTATACTATTGTTTCTTATAGAAATATATTATTTCTTTAACCAATTCATGGTTGGCCAGAAGACGCTTACGTCATATGCTATCTTGCAAGTTTACAAGAAACTTTCTGTCTTGGGCTAACCCAAAAAGATCAATGCCCCGGGAACATATTGGGCCCGGATCAGAATTTGTTATTACGGATCCGGATTTTGGTGGATCCGTTTTAAAACCATTTACCTGTCTAAAAAGCAAGGTGAGGAATTCGTGTCCCTATATATTGGGGGAATTTTGCTCACTTAGTCTCTGCCAAGGTCTAAAAAATCGATAATATCGGCGAAATATCGCCGATATTTTCGTTTTTTAATGATCGCGATATATCTTTCACTTCCCCCTTTATTCTCGTCGAAAAATGCCGAAATATCGCGATATTTTAGAAATTTCACAGAAATCTCAGATCACGTGGCTTTTCTTTATCTGTCGGCCCAACAAATGCGCACCTCCTTCACGTGGCTTTGTCTCTATCAGTCAGAGATCCTTCTGAATCTCTGTCGGTCCCCATGCAGAAGCTGCCTTTTCTCTTTAGATGCTCCAATTGTCAGTTTGTCTTTGACTCTTTGTCCCCCACAGCCCCACTTGGCTTGTATCTGCAAAGTTCCAAAGGTCACCAACGTGGGTTGGTTGAATTTGGATGGAAATGACAAAAGTTGCTCTCTCCGGGTCTCGAACCTTGATGATGAAAATACAAGACTTAGCACCTTAGCCAACTCTACTACTCATTCGTCTTTGACTATCTTTACATCTTTATTGTATATATTCTTTCTTCTACCGCAACTAATTTGCAACCACCTTTCAAA